>NC_056523.1:48044336-48150744 GCF_019175285.1 Sceloporus undulatus | reverse complement strand
GACCCACGGAGACTGTATACATCTGGTAGCATGTGAACTTCCTTGGAGCACTATTAACAAGTCAACATTTTTACTTAAATGAATCCCTAGATTATCTGAGCCAGCCTATTCATTCTTATTTTCTTATATTCTTTTACACCAGTGGAATTGTATCAGTATCGAGGCAGACATAAAATAGTGAAATTGGGGCCTTTAAACTTCTATAAATATTACAGAATATGACTGCTTGAGTCATTACCTATTCTATTTTCCATTGCTGCACAATTAGATGAATCCTATGCAGCACATTGCCAGAAAGATGTAACAAACGTTACTGAAGCAGGTTTTCTGGCTTGGAGGCTTGATGAAGCTTAGGACCTTTGATTCATTCTCTTCGTGTTCTTTTAAATTGCACAATTACTTCAGGCAGCTATATGGATCTCCAGGGCCTTATTGTGTTTATATTATTTCAGGTGGCCAGATGGAGTGCATTTTTTTTCCTGTTCATTTAAGGTTAAGCATTTGCACGATGCAATTTATTTTGACTGCATGCCCTTTTAGACAGAATTTCACTGAACACTGCAAAGGAAAAGGCTCGGGCAACCACTAAAAAGAGTAAGGCAATAATAATAATAATTATTATTATTATTATTATTATTATTATTATTATTATTATTATTTGTATACCGCCCTCTGGCAAACCAATCCGGGCGGTTAACAACAGTAAAATATAAAATATGACAATTAAAAACACTTTATCCCTCCCCCCTTAAGACAGTATTAAACAGTAAACATATTAAAACACAATATCAATGCATAAAACAACAATTAAAAACTAAAAACCCTGATATCCCTCTGTTGATCCTCAACCATCACTAAGATGGGGCCACGGGAGGAATGAGGGAATGAGGGCCGGGATGGTTAATCTGGAAAGGCCTGCCGGAAGAGATCCGTCTTGACCGCTTTTTTAAAAGCTTTTAGCAACATAATTTCAGGGAGGAATGGGTCCCAAGAGCTTGAAAAGATGGGATCCAAAGTGAGCCCTTGGTATTCGTTGGGCTTTGCTTCAAAGACCCCCTGTGGATAACAAAATCTGTGGATGCTCAAGTCTCATTAAATAGAATAGCACAGTAAAATAATGTACAGTGGGCCCTTCCCTTACATGAGGGATCCGTTCTGGATCCCCCTGCGTAAGGGGAATTCTGTGTATGCTCGCGTCCTCTTGAAAACAATGTGGTGCATGTTGCAGCAGGGGGTGCGCCATATGTTTTATTGTCACACGGTTTCAGCGTAAGCTTGAAGCCGCATATAGTGCACCCATGTACGGTGAGGCTGCATTGTCTTATATAAAATGCCAAAATCAAAATTTGCTTTATATTGAATATTTCAGGCCTGGATGCTTGAATCCATGGATAAAGAGGGTCGATTATGCAAGAGAAACTGTGGACAAAGTAGGCTTCTTTAAATGCTTCTGGAAGTAGTTGACATCAGAAGCTAGTCAGATGAAGCTGATAAATGAACAGAAAAAAGGAGAGTAGTGCATAAGGATTAGAGGGTGAAGTAGCTTCTTGAAAGACAAAGTGGACACACAAATTCTCCTTTCAAATTATTATTTGATTAGAGAGATTGAATGCAAAGTAACATATTGCTGCAGAAACTCTGCATTTACTTACAGCATGTCTCAGATTTTGCACAAGTGCAAAAGTGATCTCTTGTGCCTCATCAAATATTAAAAGGTGAGAACAGTAAAAATTGAAACTTACTTCACTGTCATGGAAAGGCTTGGATCGGATTGTCAGGCTCCCCAGCTCAATAGATTTCTGAAATCTAGCTGGAATCTGCAGCCCCTGCAACTTGTCATAGGCATGACGAGCCAATTTATAGGCGCCCAGAGCTTTGCTCTGCTTTGCCAGGGCAAATAATGTATTGCTGTAATCAAATTAAGGAACAAAACGTACATATGGCAAGCAGGAAAAACCCACATCATTGCTTTCAATCAGAAGAGCTATGCACTGAAGCACAACCAAAGCCAGGCTTTGGAAGCGGCCTCAGCTTGAGAAGTCTGTTTACATAAGCATGTTTACATAAACACAATATGAAACAACTGCTAGATTGCTGAAGGGAATGGCATGGGGGGGCAGGGAGAAAGCATGTGTGTGCGCGCACGATAAAGGGATACTGTCAGTATGAAGTGCCCTTATTTTAAGTCAGGGATTAGTGATACAGAGAGAACACAAGACATAAAGATGGCTTATAATGAAACATTTCTGCCACAGTCTTGGTCAAAATGCCTCTGTCATGCAGCATAAAATGTTACATGCAAAAGTCAGCACACCAAGAAGTATCACCACATCTTCTCTGCATACACAAATCCTGAAAGTATATAGTTGACAGGTTACCAGCCAGCCACTAAGATGACAAGTCTAGTCTTCAGATAAGTCTTGTCTCATAAATTGGGCTTCAATAGGCTTAAACTTAAATACTTTATCGCATCTGGGTTAACTGGATTCCAAACCTTTTAGCAATGGCAAGTTATCAGGTACCTCTCCTGAATCACAAGAAACTAAAGTATGCCCTGATTGTCTCCTTCACTCTGGGCCATGAAGTATAGTGGTGAGATTTCTATGCATAGTATGCAAAGAATTTTGGCATCCTTCAGAATTTAAAAATGATGTTTGTCTATTCTGCCTTTAAAACTTCAAATACCACAAAAAGAGCACTAAAACTTAGCTTAAGTCTGATACAAGGCATTCTGTATTCATACCAGGCATAAATGTAGTTTGAATTGATCAGGGAAAATCTACTAGGCACACAATCCTGGGAAGAAGCTAAGAAAGCTTCACTGTCAAAGCCAGGCTACAGAAGATAAGAAAAAAGGAGCTGCTTTATATTGAGTCCAGTAATTGTTCCATAACAGCTACGTATTGCCTACACTGAGCAGTAGCTCTCTAGGGTTACAACAATAAGTTGTTTCTAAATATACATGAAGATGTGAGGAAATGAATCAGAGACTTCTGGCATGCAAAGTTGCTGCAAAAATGACAACATTATGGCTCCTTAAAGGCCAGCCAATTTAGTTGTGTCACAAGCTCTTACAGGACAAAGCCCATCACATGAGATGATCTTAGTGGGCTCTGCCCAACTGAAGGAAAACATTTCTAAGCTCTATGCCTGCATGGCTTACAGGCATCTATTATGGAACCAAGGAACTGGCTTTTGATTCTGAGTGTTAACATTTGGAGGCTTTGAACACTGCAACGATTTTCTGTGTAACAAATCTTTGCTTATATTTTTTTGCATTTCAGTATATAACACACACCAATGAACCTTTGGTTTGGTTTGCCAGACATCTCTTGGATTTACCTTTAGTCTTGGATCCTATCCAGGGAGAAAGATGCAGTATACATCCAATCAGTCAATCAATCAATTTCAAAGGATACACTTTAGAGATTCCCAAAGGAGTTTCCTTAGTGAGACTATGAAGTAAAAACCTAGACACATTGAACAGTGTTTCAGGCAAATAGTGATTGAAGGGTTCTTCCTGCAGTGTTTAAAAAAAAGTTACACCAGTAAGAAATGCACAGAATTAGGCATTAGCTTCATTTTAGCTTGCATGACACTGCTTCCTTTTATCCAGAAAGCAGCCAACTTGGAACAGTCCAAAAGGAATAGATCTAATCTACTCTAAAGACAGGGGTCACAAAGATAAGCCATTCAGTGAACAATTCTAAACCAATATGAACTGAGGTGAGCAGATTCCTGAAACACAATAAATTCAAGCAACAAAATACATTATATTGTTTAACTGTTTGTTGAATACTTTAAAGCAGTGGTTCTTAACCTGTGGTCCGTGGACTCCTGAGGGACCATGATGTCCACACAGGAGGGCCATGAAGCCTTGAACAAATGTCATGAGCTGTTTACAGTCTTAGGACCTTTACCTGTAAAAACTCATAGCATTTATTAAAGGAGGGAAAGTGAAAGAAATCAGCTGCTCAAGTGCCTTCCCCTTTCCCCTCCTTCTCCTGTGATAGGTCATTTCCCTCTCCTTACAAGGGTGCCATGAACTCTGCCACAGGCCTTCTCTTCCAACAGTTAGCTGTAAGTCTGCAATTGGTAGTGGTGATACAGAATTTGGGGGGGGGGGAGTTGATGTGCTCTGACACATGTGCAACATTCCCCTGCTTTTTGTGGAGGGTGGGGATGTGTATGGGCCTTTGGTCTCCAGTCAAATGGCCCAGCTTAGGCTCTCATTCACTGGCAGAGCTCTGCACTCAACTTTTCAGTCTTGAGTGACTGCTAGAGCCTGTCACATTCTTGGGTGGCACAAGCAGAAGAAGGGTACACAAGCCTCTCTGCATTTTTCTCATCCCCCTATCCCTTCTGGGCTGGGTTAGAGGAGCATGGAGAGACCCATGCACCCTTCTTTTTTGCTTGCACTACTTACAAGTCACAGTTTCTTTGCAGAAGGGCTATTTCAGCTTCCCCCACCAAGAGGCAGAAGATGGAGTTGGTGCTGGAGCAGCTTAACTAGCACACCACATCCCTGGAGACTGACACCAGGTATGAATGGTGAAGAGGAAAAGGCTTTGCCATCACTGGCATTGCTGTGATCCAAAGAAGAGCTTGGAGAAGGGCGCCCATCATGTTGGCCAATGTTTGGGGTGGCTAGGCATGGAGCCCATTCCCTTTAACTCTATGTGTAACTCTATTTCTTACAAGCTATGTAACTCTTTCTTACAAGCGGCCTCTCCTGTATGTGGTTTGAGAAAGAAAAACACCACTCCAAATAGTCTCAACAGATTTTGGACACTAAGCAGGGTCAGAACTGCTTAAGCACTTGGACAGCAACCTCTAGGAAATCCCAAGGGTTGGCAGGTTGGGTTAGGAAAGGGTATTGCCTGGAGTTTCTGGAAAGGCATCACTGCCAGATGCCATTGACAATACTAGGCTAGGTGGTACAATGGGCCTGACTCAGTAGAAGGTGGCTTTCCATACTCCTAACATCTCTTGCAGCTCCAAGTAGCCTTGCTACTTGTGAGAATTGAAGTCTGTTAGGGGGAGGAGCACATTTTCACAGAAGTCCCTATACTGCCTAGTAGCTTTTATTCCAAAGTAACATTAAACAAGAGGTCACGCAAGCCCCTCCACACTCCTCTCACCCCTCCCAGGCCAAAGTATACTGAACTGTATTAGACTAAAGGTCTTGTGAGGTACAGTTTGTGTCCTCTTTCTTTGCAGATATGCATGTTTAATGCACTTTAGTGTTTTAAATCTTGAGTTAAATCTTGGTGGCCTGCAGCAACAAAAGAGATTTAAAGGGGGTTCATGGTGAAGAGAAGGTTAACAACCACTGGTTTAAAGTACAAAGAGTAAATTAACTGTGAAGCTTTTAGTGAATATCTTACAGTGCACTTGTGGATGAAGTGATAGGCATGATAAAGTTCTGCCAAATGCTGGAAGTGATGAAACTTCTGTAACATTTCAGTCTTCTGCTGTTCATTCTCTGAGGGAGGGAAAGACAGTATCAATTTTTTAAAAATCTCTGATCAGCTGCCAACCAACAATGACAGACTTACTCAAGAAAGAGCACAGACCATTCTGGTTACTACACTAGCACTTCTAGGAGATTAGCACTATTGAACAAGTGGTGTCTCAAATCTACCTTGTGCAGTCTGAAGAGCTTCATATGCAATTTTGTACTCTAAAAGCAGGACAATTAAGATGACAAACAGCACTGGTGCCTAATTTTAACAAAGCCAGGGGCTGTGGGTAACAGTAAACTATATTTGTCATGCACTTCTGGGAACTCAATCTGCAGAATTTACAGGCAAAGGCAGCAATATTTTCCTTGTCTACATTTAGATTTGACCAGGCATCCTGGAATAGTACAGGCTTATAGTTCATTGCTGTGAAGGTTTACTTGGAAGTTTGTTCCACTGAATTTAGTGGGTTTATTCCTAGGGAATAGTAAGTAGTAAGGACTATAACCTCATCTTAGCATACAGACTACAGACCAATAGTTTAGATGTACTGGGGAAACTAAAGGGAGGTTTGTACTGTGTCAAATAACGAAATATGGGGCTGTACAGATGGGCGGCAGGATGTTGCCCCTTTTTGCCCCGGACTGGGGCCATGGCAACTGCACATTGTGGCCTCTGCAGGAAGCAAAAAGAAGGGTGGCAAGCCCTTCTGACACCTCTTCCACGCTGCACTGTTTGGGCGCTGCGCTGGAGGTGCATTACCATGGTGCACGCTGTCTAGAAGAGTGTGTGCCAAAATGGTGCCTGGGCAACACTGTTAGGGCTTGGAGCGTGCAGACGTCAGCCCTCACCCCGCTCACAGACCAGCATAAAATGCCAGTCTGTATAGCCCTTATGTTGCTACACAACAATTCTGTTCTATAAAGAGACATGCTATGAGACATCCACTGTTTTACAGTGGTGGGACTAGCAAAATCGGGCCCAACTTCACATCTCAGCTCAGTTCCAGACAACTACTGGGCAAACTGATCTGTCCAAACCTGTGCTACAACGTATGAAACAGGAACTGCCTGACTGAAAATGCCATTAAATGAGCAAGAAAAGAACTATAAAATTATTTTGTGTGCAAAGGCTGCAATCCTAAAAAAACCTCTGCACAGAATACTATTAAGTTCTTCTCTTGAGGAAACATATTTAGGATTGAGGTCAAGGTTGTATCCTCAGAAAGTCTATGCAGTTAGTATATTTCCCAGAGCCAATATGGTATGGCTGATGGGCTGGGACTCAGTAGACCCAGTTTAGAGTTTTGACCAAGTGATTAAACTCACTGGGTGACTTTGGGCCAGTTACTCTCTCAAACTGACATATTTCACAGGGCTGATTTTATGAAGGAAAAGTAGGGAAGAAAGCCATGTATGCAGGTGGGATATAGATGTAACTAACTAACTAGCCAACCAATATAACACAGTAACAAATAAGCCAGAATAGTTTTTGGAGACCCCTCTCACTTCCAGCAATCTGTCTGAAGACATTTAGAAACTTTTCTAACAACCCACAGCTTTGGAGCATGCCCAATTAGGTCCTGGATCCATGATTCAGCTTCCCCAGCACTATTACCAAAAAGAAACATAATGATATAGACCAATGAATTAATGCCAACCTTTCTTCCCTATAAAAGGGTTGAATATTTAAAAACTGTAGCTCTAAACTTTAGCCCTCTAAATACAAATTCAGTAGCATATTAATGAAAGAGGGATGGCAGAGGTCTCCTTTAAGAAAAAAGAAAACAAAACAAGGATTATATAAACCCACATTCGCTGTCTATGGTGTTGGAAGGAGCAATGTTTAAGAGGAAGGCGAGGAGGGAAAAAGTAAGGCCAAATTGTTATTGGTCCACAGGAAAGGAATTTGAAAAGAGCCAAATGCCCATGAAAAAGAGGGGTGCCAATGTTGCCTACAAGGAAATGGACATAGCCAGCCCAGCACTATTCAGAGGTATACAGAATATCAAAACTGAGTAGTAGAACACCCCTCCATCTTTTTAGAAGCTGGAAATGTGAAAATATAGTCAAAGTATGAGTTAAGAATAAGGTTTGTGTTTGTCACCTGTTCTAACCATACATGAAAAGAATCATAAACACATAAATCCTAAGTATAAATATCTGTCTACTAAAGAACATAGTCCATAAGTCTTATAGAGTGTAATTTACAAAGAGATGTCAAACTATCAGTTTGTGAGATGTTCTGCCTTCATGCATGAATAGGCAATATGCAAACTTACTTCCTTACCTTGAGCAATATCTAAACACTGCATGGAGAGCATCCAGTAATAATACCCTGCATCATTGAATCGGCTTTCTACCACAGCGTTCCGAGTTAATTGTTCCAACACTTTTACAGCTTCGGTCTGCCTGCCAGCCTTGTGGAATGCTGTGAAGGGGGCCAAAACAAAAAAGATTTTACAGAGTGATTAAACTAATTAACCTGATTAAAATTAAGAACAGGTCTCGCAAACGAAGCTAAACAAAGAAACAGATGAAAAGGATTAGACTCTGGTGTTATTCTACGTGCTTCTGGGGAAATTAACGTAGCTCTACGTACATCAAAAAGGTACTTTGTGGCTTTTGTGGCCTCTCAAGCTTTTTAAATGTATTCTGGGGGGCATAATCCACCAAGCATGGAGACAGCACAACCTTCATTCATTTTAAACTTGTTTTTCTATTGTTCCTGCATAGTCCCATTAAAACAAACAAAGATAGTGTGGACGTAATGGTAAATACACTGCACTGTACTAGCAGGGGAAGAGAGAAGTACAAGATGACACATCAAATCAGTATTAATATCTTCTCTCAAAGCAACACTTTAGGTTATTCTTATCTTGAATGCTCCAAGTTAACCATGATTAAAAGAGGCAGCACAGAGAGTTACTGTATATACTCATGTATAATTTCCCTGAATGTAATAATATATCAAATTCTGTTTTTCCTGTTCCTTTTAGTTTATCATCAATTTCAAATCTTTTAGAAAATTGTGAAGAAACCAATTACATGTTGTTGAGGAAATAGAGACAAGAACACAGAACAAAGGATGCAACCTACAGGAAAAGAGATTCCACCTCAGCATTAGGAGGAATTTCCTGACAGGAAGAGCTGTTCAACAGTGGAACGCTATCCTTTGGAGAGTGCTGGAGTCTCCTTCTTTGGAGGTCTTTAAGAAGAGGCTGGATGGCCATCTGTCAGGGATGCTTTCATTGTGAGTTCCTGCCTGGCAGGGGTTGGGCAGATGGCCCTTGTGGTCTCTTCCAACTCTATGATTTTATGATTCTATAAGTCTAGAAATTTGAGTTGAACAATTGACCCAAAAAACCTGGGGCAACTTATCCACAGGTCAATGCAAGTGCCATACCGTAACTCAAAATAGGAACCATCTCCCTCTCTGAGTAGAGTAGCAAAAGGTAAGAGCTTAGTCCATCCCAGGAGAACCTCAAAGAAACACCAACCCCCTCTATTCTCTCCACTGTGATGCCACTTCTGACCTTTTTGAATGCCTGGACAGGAAAATAGCAGCATTTTTGGGCATCATTTTCCTCTTCTTCATTCTTTACATTCTTTGTTGCATGCCCCTAAGT
Source organism: Sceloporus undulatus (assembly GCF_019175285.1). Lineage (NCBI taxonomy): Eukaryota > Metazoa > Chordata > Lepidosauria > Squamata > Phrynosomatidae > Sceloporus > Sceloporus undulatus. Next base: position 48,141,654 of record NC_056523.1, on the reverse strand, counting down.
TTTACCCTTGACTTATACATGGGTCATATCAAAATTCATAATTTTCACCCCAAAACCTGCCCTTGACTTATAAATGAGGTTGACTTACAGTCGCGTATATACGGCAATTCATACTTTAGGGATTTTTTTAATGTAGTACAAACTCAAGTTAAAATGGCCAATGACATACTGTAAGTGCTAAGCAACTGAAGAACATATGTCATTGAGGAAATAGAGACAAGAACACAGTGGCCATGTTTCCCTGGAATGACTGTAAAAGCAAGGCTCTGATCCCTTCTCAGCTATGATTCCTGTTTAGTGTTGATAAACTGTCAATTAGGATACACAGAAAAGATTCCAGACCAACAATGCCATAGGGCTATTTGCAACTTAGATTCAGGTTCCTGTACAGAAGATCAAAATGCAAAGTGCAATTCAGCTCTATCTATAATGAGTCCTTAAGTGCACTTAAACTCAGTCACAGGACAGGATGCAATGTTGAACTTCTGCTGGTGGAAGTCAGTTCCAGTGGAGCTGGGGGACAACCCCCTTTTCCTACTGCAGCTCTCCCATGCACTCCCCCCTCCCAAAAAAACCCAGTTCTGTGATGCTGGAAAACCTTCTGGAAATTGTTTCACAATGTTTGAAGGCCTGTGGGTGGGAGAGGAGAAGAAAGTTCCAAAAGGCCCTCCCCACTGAAATGTTGGGTTTAGTCTATAGATTATACTATGAATGTTGTCTACAAAAACCAAATATAGATGATATACAAGCTTCAGTGCTGATTTGCTCTATATTTTCTAGTAATATGATTGCTCCCATGTTTCTTCATTGAATTTTTATAGAACCATAGAATCTTACCATTGGAATGAACCGCTAGGGCCATTTAGTCCAACCAGCTGTCAGGTAGGAATACACAACTAAAGTACTCCTGAAAAAGTAAAGTATTCCTGAAAAATTAAAGTACTCTTCAACAGGTTTGCCTCTGTTTAAAGATCACAAACATGGAGAGTCCACCACTCTCCCAGGCAATTTATTCCACTGTTGAACAGTTCTGACAGTAAAGAAGTTCTTCCTAATGTTTAGGTGGAATCTCTTTTCCTGTCGTTTGAATAAGGATCTATACAGATTTCTGCCCCGGATGGAGTCTGCAGCAAACAAATGCCGTGGCCTCCAGGTGGCCTAAAAAGAACCCACTCCCGGCGGGTTCTTTTTAGGTTGCGCACGGGGCACCATTGGCGCCTCACACACAACAATGACATCCATGCGGTGTGGCACAGTTTGAGTGCTGCGTTGTGCGGATGTCATCAGTGCATGTTCCATGTGGATAAGCATGCACAATCATGGCGCCCGTGCACTGATTATAGGGCTGGGCGCGTGCAGATGCCCAGCCCTACAAAACCCAACTTATGGCCCCAGGCCGGCACGAAGTACCAGTCTGTACTGGGCCTAAGTTGTTTTGTGTTCTAGTCTCTAGGGCAGCAGAAAACAAGCTTGCTCAAGTTATAAACCATAAATTTATCCAGAAATACACAATTTGTTTTGTAATAATACATGGGAATTGTACGCAAAGCAATTGCTGGTCGATAAACAGCATACTCTATAACATGGTGCATAACCTTTCTCCACATGCATGCATCCCAGCAATCCTTTCTCCCTGCTAGAAGCCTTATTCCCACCATCTCCTCTAGCAAGGAAAGGATGATCTCTGACAATCACTGGGGGAGAGGATGGAGAGCCTTCTCCACAGACACACACACATAACCCAGGCATAGACTGATTTGTATGAAACTAGAAGGAAACTGGAAGGAAGCAATGTGTCTGTGGGGGTGGACTGTGGGGGTGAGCTGGGAATTGTAGAAAACTAAAGGGTACGGATTGTGTATCCTTGTAACAGGATTTTGTTTTTGTTTATTTATTTTTGGCCCACAATAACAATACTTGCACATTCACAGTGTATCTTGCAGATGTCAACTGACAACAATACCAATTGAACTTCAGTTCCAGGCTGTAATATAACAGAATGTGGAAAAGTCAAAGGTGAACAATGAATAATTCTGGAAGGCACTGTAAAGAGTATAAATCACACTATCAGGGTGGGTGATGTTTTTATTTAAATATGTTTATGATTAGGTACTGTTTTAGCAAAATAAAATAAAACAATGCTTCTGTCACACCCAAAATAGTTTAGTAAGATTCTTCCTATGCTTTTATTGCATCCCTTTGACCACCTCCTCCAAACAGACAATGGTCCAATTTTTGTTTTTTGAGTAGTCTTACAACAACAAAGCAAAAACAGGTAATTCTACCTTTTTGGGCCTCTTCAAATCTATCATTTTCTGCCAGCCACTGAGCATAGGGAACATAGACATCATCCTTAAATTCTGGGTGCTTTTCACACAAAGCAAAGGCCTGACACACAAGATAAATTCATTTTTAATAGGCTGCAAGATACAACTGAACATTATTATTTTCAAATTCACAAATACATCTGAGAAACTATTTCCAGTGGTTTTATATAGTTTCAAACAATCAAGCTTTTTGTGACCTTGACTTCAAAATATACCCATGAATTGAGGTTGATTAAAAGAGAAAAGGAAATAGAGAAGAGAAGGAGCAGGAGAAGAAGGGAAATATCACGGGAAAATAAAAATAATAGACAAAAGAAATAGAGTAATGGAAAAAGAAGAGTAGAAAGAACAGAGGTAGAGATATAGAGGTAGGGGTAGAGAAGAAAGGAAGGAGGGAAGAACAGGAAGAAGAGAAGGTAGGATAAAGAGGAGATGGGAAGGGGAAAGAATGTTTAGATCATTATAAAATAGTTACAAGAACAAGTATACCTGTTTCAATATATGGTGGCATAGTACTTCAAGAATATGGAGATAGACATGAAGTGTTTTAACAGTAGGAGAATAAATAATGTGACATAAAGATAGATAAGATGTTGTTAGTGTAGTGATGCTAATGTATTAATGTATGTATGTATGTATGTGTTGTGTTTTATGTATGAATACATATATGTTCAATAAATGTTACACACACACACACACACACACACACACACACACACAAACTGATGCCTTGGTCAGCATACAATGTGACAGAAATAATCATTTTAATAAACCGTTCCTCAGATTATCAAAAATTAATGCATCAATCCTTTATACATTTACCAGGCAGTAGGCTCTGCTGGAACATATGTCTTGAATCAGACTTACACTTATCTAGTAGTAAATTTTCCTGCATCTTATGTCCTAAATGAGGCTTATTTCAGAGGAAACACGCACTGTCTAAAGTGAACAGATCATTCTAATATTCAGGAAATCAAACCCGATCAGCTGTAATAATGAAGTGTAAGATTTTGCTTCATAACAACAGACTTCTACTGACTCTAGGTTGGCCTTCTTTCTTTCAACAGTACAACTTCAGAGCCAGGATACAAGCAGCTGGAATCTTAATAAAAGAGTATATATATTTGGCTAAGGAAAGCCAGCTTAGTGTATCGGTTTGAGTTTTGGACTACAGTTCTGAAGACCAGGGTTCAAATTCATACTCAGCCATGGAAACCCACTGAGTGATCTTGAGAAAATCAGCCTCTCTTAACCTCAGAGGACAGCAAAGGCAAAGCAAAAAATCTTGCCAATAAAATCTTGTGATTTTTCTTAGGGTCACCCTAGAAATGACCTGAAGGCATGCAACAGCAAACATCTTGCTAAAGCACATATTATAATTATATTGCAAATATATAGTTCATGACAGTTTTACATTAACTGAATTGGTGCATATAGGTTTGTTTTCACATTTTTATCAACCTTCTTCATGATATTTGTCTCAAAGCTTGAAAGTAATATATTCCTTTTTCCCAATAATAAGGGCAGAACTGCATTTACATTATTGTGGCAACATAACTAGTGATAAAGTAATGTAATGTACAATAATGTAAGCATTGCAGAAGCCATGAGTAACCAGCTGGAGGAGAGAGCAAGTGCAGAAAATACTAAAAGAGCCAGCTAGAGAATAATCAAGGTAAACAGCCAGAACCCTCATTTGGCCTTTTCTTTCTTACTCATAAGTAGGGTAAAAACACATGAATAAATGAATGAAAGAATGAATGAATGAATGAATGAATGAATGAATGAAATCAAATATGTAACAGATTAACATCAACCACACTCTCTTTCGCTGTAAGTCCTGTCATAAAACAAATCACATAGTGACTAATGTTGATGTAACAACTTTACACATTGGTTAAATAGCTGAGATTGTAATTAAGAAACTTGCCTTAGTTGGCTAGCTTCCTATGTAAACGACTGAATCTTTTTTGCAGAACCTATCAGATTGCTCTTAACTATACTATCCTATTTACTGGCGGTAGATAAAATGCTACCCTGGGACTGCATGGGTAGTTTTGGTCAGAAAAGGTGAGTGAATTGCCAGACCTGGAGGCCCCCAGAAGCATAACTTACAATTAAATAGGTTCCAGGTACTGTTTAATATTTTTAAAATGCCAAAGGAAAAAAAAAACCAACAGAAATGGCCTTTCATCCAATTAAGTTGTTGTGTTTTGGGTTTTTCTAACCCATATTTTGGGGGCACTCTTGACAGTCTGTGTGATCTCTACTGGAGCCATGGGGTAGTAAACTGGTCCCAGGACATGCCTTTGCTAAACACTATACAATTGCCTACCCCTGCTATACACTAACAGTGAACTGCTTTTCTAAGTAGCAAGCTTTATGTAGCTAAAACAATAACACTCCAAACAAGTGGAAAGGGTCAGCAACCTTGTGGAAACTTCAAGGTTTGCAGGGGGGGGGACAACAAAATGTACCTGACCCCACCATAAATAAATGAATTATATAAACCTCTTGCAAATACTTTACTTACCTCATCCCACTGTTGAGTCTCTACATAGAGCTGTGTCAAGGCCTTCAAATCACCAATCTTCATGTATGTTTCTGCTGCGTAGCCATGATTTAATAACTTTTTGAAATAAAATGCACATTTTGTCAAAGGCTCACGCTCGGCTTTATCAAGCTTCCGAGCAATATCAATCAACCTAGATTTTAAAAAACAACAATTAAACAGAAATCCAGTCATATCAGTGGTTAGCATTTTTTAAAATTCTTGCTGCATCTATACATATACTGTATATACGTACATAGGCTGCTCTCTATAGGGCCACACATACAGCTGGATATTTTGTTTACATTAGTACTCTAGCAGGTTTTGGCTCACCCACAAATGTGTCTGTCCATTAGAAAGGACTAGAGGAACAACAAAACTCATGTAAGCAAAATGTCCTGACTAAATAAATGCAATTATTTCTATGCATAGAAGAGCCTTGCTTAGAAATAGCCCACAATTTGCAAACTTAATAGAGAACATGAGACTTTTAATGCACTTTTTGAATCTTACTAAAATCCTAAAAAAATCATATTTTACTGCAAATATACATTATCTCCAGAAATGTATTTTTAAGACTCTGAAGCCAACATTTAGCAAATGCATAGTACTGTGTGCCCTTGGTATCTGCTATGGTTCGGTTCCAGGACCCCCGTGGATATCAAAATCCCTTCAATTTTAACTGCTTTTGTAGTTTTAATAGGTCATACTTTGCTTTTCACACTCAGTATTTGTGTTAGATTCAGACATGGTCCTGCTATGCTTAATTGTTGCCATGCTTAATTGCTGTGTTTGAACTTGTGTGTCTATATGCAGAATGATGGCTTATGATATACTGTTGGTGAAACTGGGAAAAGTAATGATTGCATATCAGACACAACCTGGGATAATGAGCAGATGTGTGGGGAGAAAGCTGAATTGCCAGTTAGTAAGGTTGTTCTTGTGGTAATCCATAGGAATAAGCATAGGCAATATGGAGGGCCCAGACCTTGGAAAACAATTTGTTTTGAATTACTGACAAATGGAGAAAAGACTTTTTTGTGTAAAATAAACAGGTGAATTGTATGAACTCAGTATACCACGGTAACTGGGAAAATTCCAGTTTTGACAACTACTGTATATACTGTGTTCATTTCTGCTTGCTGAATAAAACTTTTCTGAAACTGGTGAAGGCTAGTGTTCCTGAAGTGTACAATTACAATTTGTTAATATACATTTGCTACACTGTGAACACTTTAGGTATATTATGTGAAAAAGCAGCATTTAGATAAACAAACAAACAAACAAAATGTTTGGAAGAGAAGATGAGGTGACTAAACATTTAAATTGCATCAGGAAATAAGGATCACAACCTACAACTATATTCTATTTGTAAAGCATCTGGCATAACCGAGGCCAGTTTCAATTCTTTGGATCCTGAACTCAGTCTACAAATCTGGAAAGACTATCCCACTGTTTTTTCAGTATGGGCAATCCAAAGAGTAAATACAGCCAGAAAAAATTGTTGAAGAGACAAGGCAACTGGGGGGGGGGGGGGGGGTCAAAAACAGGGTAGGATATTTTTCAGAAAAACAAATGAAACATACACATCAACCCAGCCCTGATCTCCACTGATTTCTATGGCCTTCATGTGCTCGCCTGCAGTAATGTACATCTCCACAGCTGCTTTGGGTTCGTTGATGTGCGTTGCCCAGTCTGCTTGTTTTGTGATTAGCATCTTTGTATCTTTGGGGTCTCCAGAGCCAAGGAATTCCTGGGGAAGTGCAACAGATGTCATTTTTGATTATACAACCTACAGCATTTGCTGTACCAAATGCCAATTGCAAATTTTTCAATTTATTCTTAATTAAACTGGCATTTAAATCATATGGATAAAGGTAAAAAAGGGTAAAGGTTAAAACTATTCAATCATTAATTAATTAGTAATTATTATTAATTAATAACAATTAATATTATTAATATTAATTGTCTCCTCCTCCTGGCCCTATAAAAGGCTGAGAGGCAGAGGAGCTTTGAGGGGCAAATGTTCGCCTATCCTCCTCCACTGCATGGTTCTTTCTCAGAAGAAAGCTGGGTGGCGAAGGAGCCTTGAAGTCATTCCACATCTCATGGGCCACTTAAAATCCTTCGCCAGACCTCATGCAGGCTCCAGGCCATATGTTGTGCAGGCCTAGTATACACAGATATAGAATGGGAACAACGCTACAACCAAGCCTGCAGAAAATCATTTCAAGTTGTATAATGGCATCACAATAGATGATGGGAGATCCCTGCTGGATTGGTTTAATGGTACCACATAAGGAAAAGTTCCACATGTTTTTGGATAGCAAAAAACAAAGCTTACAAAAGAAAATAGAACTAGGCAGAGAAGGAGAGGATGGTGTGAGATTGTGGGTATCTCACATTTGCACCATCATTGAGACATTTAGACCGACTTACATTTTTGCAAGATCACAAGCCCATTGTTATTGTTGTTAGCTCCCTCGAGTCAACTTCGACTCATGGCGACCCTGTGAATGAGACATCTCCAAGTCTTCCTGTCTTCCACTGCTCACCCTGAGTCTGGTGTACAGCCTACCACTCCTTCTGTCCTCCACTGCTCAGCTCATTTCCTGCAGACTCATGCTTGTGTCCACCCTGAATCTAGCCATCTGGTGTATGGTCTACCACTCCTTCTTCTACCCTCAACCTTTTCCAGAATTATTGCCTTCTCGTGATGTGGCCAAAACACAACAGCTTCAATTTAATCGTCTTGGGCTCCAGGGGTATTTCTGACCTGATTTGCTCAAGGACACATTTGTTTGTCTTTCTGGCTGTCCATGGTATCCTCAAAACTCTTCTCCAACATCACAACTCAAATGAGTTGATTTTCTTTTTATCTGTTGTTTTGACAGTCCAGCTTTCACATCCATACATAGTGACTGGGAATACTAAGGCTTGGACAATTCTAAGTTTAGTGCTTTTTATCTTTAGGGTCTTCTTTAGCTCTTTCATGGCTGCCCTTCCCATTCCTAGTCTTTTTCTTATCTCTTCACTGCAGCCTCTATTCTGGGTGATGTTTGATTCCAGATACAAGAAATCTTTGACTATTTCAATTTCCTCATTGTTTAATTCGAATTTATGCAGGTCTTTTGTGGTCATTTTCCCCACTTAATGTTCAATAGCAGACCCGCCTTTGCACTTTTTTCCTTTATCTTCCTTAGCAATTGTTTCAAATTACTGATGTTTTCTGCTATTAATACTGTGTCCTCCGCATATCTTAGATTGTTGATGTCCCTTCATCCTATCTTTACTCCTCCTCCTTCTAAGTCTAGCCCTGTTCTTCATATAATATTTTCTACTTACAAGTTGAACAAACCCATACTGGTAATATAATATTAGAATAAAGGTTCTACCATATGATAAGATATGGTGCCTGTAGAGAGTTGGCATGCTGTAGTTGTTTTAATGTTCGACTAAGGCCCGAAGCAGTCAGGTCAAAAGAACTGCGCCAGGAGCTTCGCAACCACACAGGCACGGACCCAATCCACGTTGCTGGAAGCAGCAGATTCTATCTGCTCCTTCTTGGCCTGGTTCTTCTTGTTTGGTATGGTGTCAGCACAGCTTCAGGCCATGTTCAAGGACAGTGTCATGGAAATGGAAAGCCCCCACTGTGGCCTGAATCTGCATCATTTTGCCCGTACATTTTGACCAGGGTGCAATTCTCAGTTCAGCCATGAAACCCACTAAGTGACCTTGAACATGTTACATACTCTCAATCTCAGGCGAAGGCAATGGCAAACCTCATCTGAACAAATCTTGGCAGGAAAACCCCACGTCAGGGTTGCCTAAGTCAGAAACACTTGAAGGTACCTAATAACAACAGCACGTCAGTGCTGAAGTAAATCTTGATGATTGGGTCAGTCAAACATGTTCCCACTTGCTTTGCAAATAATGCTGATCTCAATTTCTTATTATCATGTGCATCGTGATACACATAGAATAGGATTAACTTTAGAACCTTAATAGAACTTTAGGAACTGTACAGGCCGCCCCTGAAGGGGCGGGCTACAGCTGCCTCCATCTCCCCCAGATCAGGGCCCCAGCAACCCCGCAACCCCAATCTAGCCTTTCCAAGGCACAAAAAGGAGCCAAAAAAAGTGGCTCCTTTTTGCATCCTGGAAAAAGAGCGATAGCCGCATTGCTACGGCTTTAAGGCACTCCTTTGGTGCTGTGTAATGTAAATGCAGGGCCAGAGGAATGCCATGATGCCATGTGGAGCAATGTGTGGCATCACGCCACCATGGGGGCGGAGTTGAGGCATGCACCGTATGGGTACCAAGCACGATTCCACCCCTGGGAGTGGTCGGTCTGCACAGCCCCTTAAACTCAATTCTGTTTAAGAGCATCATGCTGCTCTATGGGGCCAAGTTAAAAGTAAGTATACCATGTTTTATGCTTGTTAAGATGCTAATAAAGGAACGAGATACACAGTGTTTGTTTTGTGTAACTTCATTTTGTAGCCTAGATGACTGAACTGAATTAGGAGCAAAAAGTTCAACTTCCTGAACTGAAACTAATTACTTGGAAGTTGACAGTAAAATGTGGTGTGGTATACTGTTAAGTCAAAAGCCAAATACACACATTGTCCCCAGAACTGTGCCCAGACTGTGGGATCCCCCAATACAAACCATCCAGGGCAGAATTGAATGGTTTAAACGATTACTTTTTAAAACAAACCCACTTCTGTTTTTTTTAAATTGATGTCCCTTTTTAAAAAAAAAAATCTGGCTATTATTTCTGTTTTCCAACCCTACTTCTGGAACAACAAATGCTTGAATGTAAACATTTTAAGCTTAACAGTTTATTGGAAGTTGTTCCATTGTTAGACCAGTATCCAGTGTTGGTTATTTCTTTTTAATCACGCTATTTTATAGTGATGGCAATGCCATTTGGAAACAAATCCTTCAATTAACATAAGTTCAACCAAAACAACGTGCTATAAAAGAGCACTTTTTAATGAACAGTTACTATTTAAGCTAGTGGCCATAACATCTGAACTGCATTTTGCTACTTAGTTTTCTGATTTAGTCCCCTATATTGGAGTAGTCCAACACACTAATGTAAATAAATAAATAAATAAATAAATCCAAACAACCAAAAAAATAGTTTAAAAAAACACCCAAAAAACAATTTAACCTCAAAACAGTAACAACCATTTTTCATTTGTTTGTTGTTAAATTTTCTAATCCTGATCCAGCATCCTTCAGAACCGTCAAGGCTCAAAAGAAAGACTTTGCAAATCGATAGCAGCCTAAGGTTAGCTGGTTTTAAAAAAAAATCAACACACTCCTTTAGAAAAGAACAACTGCCAAACACATTATCCAAGTCAAACTACCAAAATAACATCCTCAATTCAGCTTTCTTTTTGTCCATGAACTTCATGGGGTTCACTTAAGCATTATATACATATATAGGGAATGAAAGCCAGATAGTCAATTTAACAAAAGAACGCTTCATGCAAGAGGCTTTGCAGCAGGGAAAAACAGAGAACAGGGAAAACACTAACATCCTCCGCTGTTAGCATACCTATACCCCACATTATATTTGGGGCTTCCATATTTTCATACTTTCATATCTGGAGCCAGGCATGTTCTTAAGAGGTCACAATGACCTTTGGAACATCAGGAGACGTTCCCTGGGAAGGACACGGACACACGAGGACATGTGAAGAAATAACGTAACATCAAGATAAAAGCTAAATGGGTTTGCTGATTGCTCCATCGTCCCCAAGACTCTCTCACACTAGGAACCAAGGCAAAAGTTGAGTAACCCCTGCTGTGTTCCCAGCCAACTTCCTTATCTATTTATCTTGAAGATGTCCTAAATCCAACCACTGTTTTTGTTACTCCGAAGTTACTCCATCTGTCATTCCGGAATCCCACTGTCAATTTCTGGGAAGACCATCAGGTCTTTGTTACATTCCATCCTTCAAGGCTCTCAGATATAAAGATCAGCCCCAGCTCTAGCCTCATGTGTGCACAGAGAGGTTGTTCCACTCATTGTGTCACCCTCAGGCACACTCTGAGCCATACTCCACTTTCTGTGGCCTTCTCTCCAGGGAAGGTAAATACTGTCCCCTCTAAAACCCTAAAACTCCACTATCCCGTGTCCATACCTCTATTTCAGTTACCTCTAAATGGTGTGTCTGTTTGAATTATTATCATGTGTTTGGTTGCACTCCTGCATATTTCCAAATGAAACTCTTCGTTATTCACCTAAACTTGGAGATCTCCTTAGTTAGTACTAGGACAGACAGGTGGAAATGATCTTCAAGTTACCCAGACTTAAGCTTCCTTGAGCTAAACAATTCCCCCAACATTTAAAGAGAAACTGACATAACTGGTAGCATCCCCCCAGTCCACCCCACCTTCTTTTGGGTAACATCTCACCTATTGCTTCTGTAGTCACAGGATCCTTTCCCAAAGTTTTTATTCCTTGCATACACAGACTGATTTTAACCATGGGTGGTTTATCATTAGATATGATGCTCTGCCTATGAGAATCATTCTGAAAAGGTGTCAGTTTAACTGTTTAATAGTGCAGCCTATACATATCTACCTGAATGAATTCAATAGGGCTTATTCACTGAAGTGTGTGTCTAGGATTCCAACCTCAGTTAGTTAAGTGGAATTTATCATTGCCAAAATTTACATTAGTATAATGGCAAATTTCTAGTCCATGAATGAGATTTATGTTCAGAGGAGTTTAAATACTACCCTTCACTAAGACCTTGCAGTTTTTTAAAAAAAAATGTCATTCAAGCATTGGCAGTGAAGTCTGCATTTCAGACAGCCCCCCAATCCCTCTGAGCAAAATTCAGAAGTCTATACATGTCACAGCAAAGCTTTTGTCCAGTAATGGATAGAGTAAGTCTGCAATGAGTGATTAATGAGACTATACAGTACAATGCATTTCAGGGATTTGATAAGAAAATACCACAAAAGGCTTTAAAAGTTCCTTCATCCAAGTATAAAACTGTCACATTCTTCAAACAGAGTTCAATTTATCTCTGCTTGGGAATTCAATTTTCAGACATATACAAATACAACTTCAGGGTTCATTTACAGGATCAAAGAAATCAAATAGGTTGTCAGTTCAAGATTGGTACTATGAAATCTGTCAAGGTAACCTGAATTTTCAGGGTATTTTGATCACATCCTTGCACAGCAATGCAGCAGTTCCTCTAGCCATGGCAACTGGTAACTAATGGAACTGCTGGGATAGAAAGCAAAATCATCAGAGGTGGGCCAAGGATAACCAAGATGAAGGTGCTGCACTGGGAGGGGCTGAGGATCAGAAGCCACAAAATCAAGACTCAAAAGATGCCAGGAGAAAGAAAGCCAACTCTGGCTGAGGAAATTCATGGAATTTTCTTTTCCAATCTGAGATCAAACTTTTACATGTTGCTTTACCTATCTAAATTCACTGATCCAATTTTACCTCTTTAATTCTCCTTTACTATTTAAACCATAACTTGGAGACTCAGACCTTTTAGAGGCCAGAGCACACACTCCTTTTAAATTATTTTGTTTCATGTTATTTTTGTTTTTTATTATTTTTGTTGTTGTTATTGTTGTTGTTATTTTATTATTTATATACCGCTATTCCAAAAGATCATAGCGGTGATGAGCAAGTAAGCTAATTAGCAAGTAAGCTAATTTGCCCCCAACAGTCTAGGTACTAATTTTAGCGACCTCAGAAGGATGCAAGCCTGAGTCGAGCTTGGGCCCTTTTGCTGGTCTTGAACTCGCAACCTTGTGGTTTTTGAGTTAATGGCTGCAGTACATTATTATTATTATTATTATTATTATTATTATTATTATTATTATTATTATTATTATTATTCCTACTACTATCAGTTTACAGAATGGATGGTGCAAAAGAGATCAGTTTCTTCCTTTGGCTACAACTACCCTCTGGCCTTTATGCAAAAACCTCCACCCATCTCTGATCTGTGTTCTGCTCCTTGGGGACTACCTTCTTTACATGTTTTAACATATGGTAGTCATCATGCATCTTATCAATGTTAAGCTCAACGTGGAGGGCTGCAGCAAGGGTCTCAGTTCACACTGCAGACAGAGTTTTTCCTAACTCAGCAGACAGCTGCAACATGGCTTAGCTATAGAGAGGTGCAAGGAACTGTATTGAATTTTGAATACCCAGGTCCTCCTCTGTTTAACTCCTGGTTGTCTCTGCACCTCTAGCAGTCTCCTAACTCTGTGTTGCAATGTTTACCCAAGATTTGTTTCCATAATTTTCCTTCTCTTTATTGTTAAATTCCTATTCTTTTTTGTGCCTCTTGAACCTTCTTGCTTTGGCTGGTGAATATTGCAAGAGTACCTTGTCACATTTCTTTGTTATTGGTGTTGTTAACTGTCATCAAGTCAACTTTGACTTATGGCGACCCTATGAATGAGAGATCTTCAGGTCACCCTATCATCAACAGCCTTGCTCGGATCTCACAGACGAATGACTGTAGCTTCCTTGATTGACTCTGTTAATCTGTAATGGGATGTCCCTCTTTTCCTATCACTTTCTACCTTGCCAAGCACTGTTGTCTTTTCTAGTCTTCTTATGAATTGGCCCAAGTACGACATTCTCAGTTTAGTCATCTTGGCTTCCAGGGAGAGATCAGGGTTGACTTACTCTGATACTCATTTATTTGCCTTTTTGGAAGCCTGTGGTATTTGCTGAACTCTTCTTCGGAATATTTCAAGTCAGTTTATTTTCTTTTTTACTGTCTAGCTTTTACAACCCTGTATTGAAATCAGAAATATTATGGCATGAGCAATCCTGACTTTGGTATTCAATTACTTTTAGGAGTTGCACATGCAACTGTCCTGCCATAAAATATTAGAAAAGTAATAGGTTATGCAGTACTAAAACAGTTACTGCAGAGAAATGATGATTTCAGCCACAAGTGGTGAGATCTCTAGATGGGAGGCAGGCAGGATTCAAGTCTATTCAAGGTTAAGTCAAAGGCTTTCATGGCTGGCATCCATAGTTTTTTGTGGGTTTTTCAGGCTATGTGGCCATATTCTAGAAGAGTTTCTTCTTGATGTTTCACTGGCATCTTCAGAGAATGTTTGCCTGGAAAAGCTTGGGTCTATATATATATGCTGTGTGAGCCTGGGAATGCAGGAGTGATTTGCATGTGTATTGTTCCGTTGCTGATGGCAGGCCTCAGGCTGGGAGGCTAATGCAAAAGAGGATTAATGTCTGCTAATTGATGATCATTATCTTTCCCAGCAGATAATGATCACCAATTAGCAGACACTATTCCTCTTTTGTATTAGCCTCCCAGCCTGAAGCCTGCCATCAGCAACGGAACAATACACATGCAAATCACTCCTGCATTCCCAGGCTCACACAGCACGCATATATATACACACCCACACACCCACACAACTTTTTCCAGGCAAGCATTTTCTGAAGATGCCAGCCACAGATGCTGCCGAAATGTCAGGAAGAAACTCTTCTAGAACATGGCCACATAGCCTGAAAAAACCACAACCTTCCTAATGCCACGACCCTTTAATACAGTTCCTCATGTTGTGGTGACCCCCAACCATAAAATTATTTTCGTTGCTACTTCATAAATATGTGCTTTCCGATGGTCTTAGGCGACTCCTGTGAAAGGGTCATTTGATCCCCAAAGGGGTCACGAACCACAGGTTGAGAACCATTGGTTTAGATCAAGGCAAGTAATAGTGCCCCTCTATTCAGATTTCACCTGGAATACTGTGTCAGTTCTGGGCACCACAATTCATAAAGGATATTGATAAGTTGGAGCATGTCCATTGGAGGGCATCCAAAATAGTAAAGGATCTGGAAATCATGCCTTATGAGGAGAGACTGAGGAAGCTTGGTATGTTTAGCCTGTAGAAGAGATAGTTAGGAGGTGATATGATAGCCCTGATTAAGTATGTGAAGGGTGTCATATGGAGGACGGAGCAAGCTTGTTCTCTGCTGCTGCAGCGAATAAGGCACAGAGCGATGGATTCAAACTACAGGAAAAGAGATTCCACCTCAACATTAGGACAGACTTCCTGATGGTCAGAGCTATTCAGCAGTGGAACACACTCCCTTGGAGAGTGGTCGAGTCTCCGTCGTTGGAGGTCTTTAAACAGAGACTGGATAGTCATCTGTTGGGGCGCTTTGATTTTGAGTTCCTGCATGTTAGGAGGTTGGACTGGATGGCTTTTGTGGTCTCTTCCAACTCTCTGATTCTATGATTCTAACTGCTGGCCTCACAAAATTCACTAAGTCACTCTCCTACATAATTTCTTGATCCTCTTCTCCAGTAGCACATCTCAAATTAATTTATTTTCTTTCTATCCCCTTTCTTCACTGTCCAGCTCTCACACCCATGCATAGTGATGGAAAATATGATGGCATGGACAATCCTAACTTTAGCATTTAGTGATATATTTTTTCACTTCAGACTCTTACCTAGTTCCTTTGTAACTATCCTTCTGAGTCCTAGTTTTCTTCTGATTACTTGACTATTAGATAAGGTTCTTGGAGACTGAAATCTATTGAAATGACAATTCTCCTGAGACAGAGCTCAGCTCCTGACGATTCCAGGCTAAACCTTGAGGACAACCCAAAGGGAAAGCCATCCTATTCCTATTAAGGATAAACGTGCAAAATTGAGTGCAATTTTGTGCAAAAGTAAAAAAGCTATTGTTTTCTGGGGCTCCAGAGAGTAGGTTCTGAGTCAACGGATACAAATTATAAGAAAGAAGATTCGAAGTAAATATTAGGAAGAGCTTCCTGACCTTCCTACTGTTCAGATGTTGAACTGAGTACCTTGGAGAGTGGTGGATTTTCTTTCATATTGTGTGTGTCTGGGGGGGGGGGGTGTTAACAAAGATTGGATGGCTTTATGTCAGTAATGCTTTAGCTGTGAATCCCTGCATTGGCAGGAAACTGGATTAGATCACCTTTGGGATCTCTTCCAGTTGAACAACTCTATGAATATCTGATGCAGTGAGGATGAAAATAATTTTGGCCTCTGTAATATGATATATTCATATTTTTTAAAGGATGATTCAGAGAAAATCTATGTCTCTAGATAAGATCATAGGGATATACAGTACTAACGTTCTTTTTTTAGAGCTGAAAGACATTACTTTTTTGTCTAATTTCATTTTTTGGATCACCGAGAATGAGGCTTGATATTTCCTTGAACAGGTCTGGAAGGCATTCCTTGCATGTCTTCCTAACATTATACACTGGACTGAAAAGAACAGAGCTTTGGAAAAGAACAGAGCATTGGTCTACAACACCCAGAATACATCACCAGTGGTTATGCTGGTGAGAAGATTCTGGAAACTGTAGTCCAAAATCCAAAATATATTTCCTTTTAAATCCCCTGCATTAATTCTATGTGTTACACTTTTAAGTATTGCTAAGCGAAAGGGCCCATTTCACTTGAAGCTTTCTTGTGTTGTAACTACCGTCGAAAGCTGTAAAGCAGCATGTCTTGAGCAGGAGCAGCATCAACTGAAGCGCCAGTATTTAGGTACACATTTAGGGTTGTTTTTTTAGCAAGGTCTATTTACACTACACAATTCTACCACTTTATAACCGTCATGATGCTAACCTACAGCAAGCTGAGATCTGTAATGTCATGGGATACTTAGAAGGTACTAATAAGAAAGAGACAAAAGATTAAATCAATTTAATTATGTAGTGTTCAGAGGTAACACAGAAACTGCAGTTCAGGGGAAGTATATTACATCTCTGTAGCATCAGATTCTAAGTACCTCACACAAGCTATGAATCCCAAAATCCTGTAGGATAGAGCCTGTGAAGTTACAATGGCATCATAATTGTGTACCACAGATATTTTTTAGTTCAAACTACACTAAGAGCCAATCCTCTCTTTTCCAAAGGCTAGTCTCGCCCAAGTCAGAACCTTCCAGATACGTTGGACTACAACTATTGTTGCCAGCTACCACAGACAGTGGCCCTGCAGACTTGAGTTAATGGAAGTTGTAGTCCAACACAACTGGAGGGCAGTCTGGTTAGGGAAAGCTGCATTAAACAAATTTATTTAGCATATAGCTATTACTCAGGATAGGTAAACAAAACATCTATTTTCAGAAGTGGCAACATGCCACTGAGACCACAATTCTACATATATTTCTCACAAGGAAAGCCCCTTTGAAATCAGAGGGAATTATCCTTGAATGGACAGATATCAGTTTCTACTTGAATGGACAGATATCAGTGAATCTCATTTGCTGTGTACAAACAACAAAAAATTGCCTGCTTCTGCCCTGACAGCCTGATCTAGTAATGCTGTTATTATACTTATTATCCCTAGTTGTCCCTTCCTTCTATTCAAACACTGTCTACCTCACCAAACCAGTTTATGCCTGTGTTTGAAATTTTGCATCACCAGGCAACAACTGACAAAGATATGAATTAATGAGGTAACTGAGCAAATAAATATTAATGAAAGAACATTTTTTTGTAAAATTTGAAAATAAATGCATACATTAAATAAACTGTACACCAATTTGTTGGCAAACATGAACTCTAAACAGATGACTAACCCTAACACTGTCTGGAGGGATGCTCTTGTGCCAGACACCCCTGAGAAAAACACCGGGGCTTCTGAGAACTCAGAGGAGCTGCCCAGAGTCCATTTTCATTGAAGTCTCACGATGGCATTGCCATCACAAGACTTCAAGCAAGATTTGGAAAACCTTGCACCTGGTCTCAGCGGAGGTCTCATGGGTTCAGAAATCCAGCAAGACTTCAGACAAGATTTTGCAGGAATAATATACATGTGCCGGCTAGCCATTTTTGGTTGGACCTTCCACACAACCCACCCATTGTTGCACTGCTATATTTAGCATATCCCCAGACAGCTGCTGGTGGCCTTCAGGTCGCCTTTCTCTCTATCTCCCAAGGATGTTCACAGCTGCAATTTCCAAATTATTTTTGAGTCCCTGACTTTCCACTTCCTTCGACACTGCTGCAAAAAAACCTTCATAGGCTCTATGTAGAGGCAGTATTATCTATCATGTTTATTCTCCACATGGCATAGAAAATATGCTCACAGTATATATTCTTGGCAGTTAGTATGGTAAGTGTTCGCATGGTATAGTAGCAACATAGAACAGTCTCTATGTGGAATTTCTTGAAAAGTAGAAATGCTTCTCCCAGCCTCCCCCAAGGAATCCTTTTGTAGATCTGCCCTCAATTAGTAATGAGTCCTGAGTGACAATGTTTGCTTATCTGTACTTTACATCTTGTTTCAGGCTCACTCTTTTTTCTTTTTTTTTCCAGCTGCTGAACTTTTCCTGTTACCCGTACCTTTCCCTTTACTTCCTATTGTTCTTTATTCCCTACTGTTCCTGAGGAACAGAAATATACATACATGGGAAAGAACATTTTTCCATCTGGAGGAAATGTGATGTCTACCAAGGCTTGTTCTTGGCAGTCCACTTGGGACTGGTTAGTGGTCCTGCTGGCCTAGCATCCTTCTATCACATGCTGTAAATATAAATGTGGTGCATACAAAGCAACATACCACCATGTAAGTTCATGAGAGGTCAGTGAAGTTCAGTGTGGGTTTCTATCTAGCAAAAGAACAGAAGATGCATGGACCAGAAGGAAGCAACTAGATTCTTGCATACCAAGGCCAGTTTACATAAACATCCTATAATGACTATTCACATACCTTTGCATAGTCAAACATGCGCAAGTCAGTATACATATCAAGAGCCACGTTTTCATAGCCACTTCTTTTGTACAGTTTGGCTGCCTCATGAAACTTTCCCTGGTATGCATAAACATCTGCTAGAAACAGGTCATTGTTGTTCTCTCCACGCTTCTTCCTCTCCTTAAGAAATAATAAAGTACAGGAAATATTTTAGCCAACATAATCAGTCAGGAAACAGGATTGGCTACAGCCACTGAAAAAATTACACCATGACTCACAAAGCTTTTAAACTGGATTATTTGCATTTTAATTTTAAACCAACTTAGTCCTTTAGATATCAACTGCATTGTTTGGTAATCTCTTTTGACTAAGTCATCCTTCTCTCCCACCCCTATAATTCCAGTAAAAGGTGGTGGGGTGGGGGGAATCCAGTATAAATATTGGGGGGGGGGGCACTCAAAAGGCAGAACAGCATCTCATTTAAAAACAAGTGTTCCATAAGAAAGTTCAAACTACTTTAATTGTATATTGTTTTTTTTACTAATGATGCAAAAAGCCACAGTATTTTTAGAAAGCCCAATCAGAACCTCTATTTGTTGTGCAAAACCAGTAAGATAATTTTCATCTTCCAGCAGTTCCCTGCACTCTACCTCAGTGTCTTCCACCTTCCAGCAACTCAGGAAGGCTTTGGAGTGAGAGACATGTGTGTGAAAGGGTGGACAGGTATAAGACACCCTCCTTCTGTTCCCGTACATTTCAACACCAGCACAATGTGGATTTTTATGAATCTACAAACCCTAGGATGGAGCCATAGCAGTTAAAGTGGTATCAAAGTGCCACTATAATGCTGTATGAAAGAGGCCTTAGACTTCAGAAATCTATAAAGTCATTTGGCCAGTTGTCCCTCTGAATTCACTGGAGATTACTTATGATAAGACACATACAACACTGTACTATCAGAAACCAAACCACAGCTTCCAGACAAATTTAAATACTTTCCAATTCCAATTTCAACTGGACTTTTGGATGCAGAATAACAATTTTAGTAACATATCAACCAATTACAATTTCGAACTAGCATGTGCCTCATGGATTTGCTGTTGATATTATACCGTTAAGGTATGCTAGTTTTCTTGATGACAGCTAAGAATTGGAAAGTAATACCAACCCAATCTTGAAAGTATACTGAGATCCAACCTATTCAAATATCTCCCATGAGTTTTCTATCCCAATATTAACTCTATCCTGACCTTGTTTTTAAAAAAAACTCCAAAGGTGTATAATTCCATACATAAAATGACATATACAGTATCAACACTTTCAACATGAAATACTGAGGAACCTATTTCTAATCTTCAGCATCTACCAATGACAGAAAACTTAAGGGAAACCTCTGAGGGAAAATGCTAAGCCACTTAGGTTTCTCTTTTTAAAAAACATTAACACTGCTTTCTTCAGTGCTCTCTCTCTCTCTCTCTCTCTCTCTCTCCCACATGCAAAAACTATTGCCAGCCAGTGTTGCAAAGAATGTTGACTTTCTCAAACATAATACTGATCCATGATCAAAAGCACTTGAGGAACTCATCAGCAAAGAACAGAACACAAAAGGCAACCAGATGCTGAACCAATCTGTACTGGACAAAGCTGCACCACAAAATACAAATTGCCTTGATACTTGTATATGATGGGTTTAAGACCACTCTCAAGCTCATTTCCCCGAAGGCATTTGCTGGTGAGTGGATCTGCAAAAAGTAGAAGCAGATGTCACATTGGCTGGAACATTCCCTTGAGCTATATTCTCCTCAAATGATCCCACACAGTGTCACACAACAACCTAGGATAAAACCTGACAACACAACTTGAGGAGCTTAAATGGCTACCTTGGGCCAATTGTGACTAATAACCTGTAATTTAACAAGGAACTAAATACAGTGTGAAAGTGATCATGGCTTAGTTTAGTACATTTAAGCAATGCTCTTGAAACAATGCCAAAGTCTCCATTAAGCCAATGATACTAAACCACCAGATTTGTGTTTCCATTATTTTTTCACATGCTAGTGAGAAATGACCCACTTCTTGTTGTCAAGGAAGAAAACTCAACAGCTTCCACTTCTTTTCTTGTTTTTTACATCCTTGGCTTTCGGGGTAAGATAAAGTCATCAGTATGGATATCTTTTTTCAGGACAGCTTATGAAGCATTTTGCTTCTTCTCAAACAGAAATGGTGCTGCTTGTGGCATATATACAAAATAATCCCAATATCAAAGAACCATGCAAAAGGATACACTTTATAATGAAACAGCTAATGCAAAGGAGCCAAGAAGGTGACTAAAGTTGCTCAAAGATAAATGCATGTGGAATCATAAGAAGCAATAATACAAAGAAACTCAAGCAAACATGTAATAGATTTTGTTCTAATATGCAAAACAGTTCTACAAAATGATTTCTATAGTATAATAAAGATCAGTGTAAAAAGTATAGTGCTGATAAATGAGGTTTACGTGTACAGTCGGCCCTTCATATACACAGATTTTTTATACATGGATTCAAGCATCCACACTTTGAAAATGTTGCAAAAAAGTATAAATTTCAAATTTCAAACTTTG
The DNA here is from genome assembly GCF_019175285.1 of Sceloporus undulatus. Classification (NCBI taxonomy): domain Eukaryota; kingdom Metazoa; phylum Chordata; class Lepidosauria; order Squamata; family Phrynosomatidae; genus Sceloporus; species Sceloporus undulatus. The sequence goes on along the minus strand of NC_056523.1, from coordinate 48,120,448 downwards.
ATTTTCCACTTTTTATAAGGGACACCATTTTGCTATGTCATTATATTTAATGGGACTTGAGCATACACGGATTTTGTTATACACAGGGGATCTTGGAACCAAACCCCAGCGTATAACAAGGGTCCAGTGTATTAAATCTGCAGCAGGTTCGACTGACCTACTGTTCTTCACCCACTAGAGAAATTAATCCAAGTTATTCAAACTGAGTGCTTTTCAAAAACTAATATTTGCTATACAGCTTTTCTAGTTCATACAAGGGTCTTTTGATCATGTTGCTCTCCATAAGCCCTTTGGAAACGAATGTAGGCTGTACCAGGTTCTTTGCACAGTACATTTTAATAATCTTAATCTAAGAATCTCTGCTTTAACTTTGTAAATGCTTCTATCTTTTCAAGTTGTAACGAAACATATAAAAAGAACTGTTAAATTATTCCATCTAGTATGAAGTTTTTGAGGGGTCCTATTTTGCACCTTCACATGTCCTGGGCCTTTTAAATCTACAGTAGGTTATTCCATCCATTTCCATTCCCCATTAGTCTTCCTTTCACAAAGTTCTTCCAGGACACACACAAACTGGACAAATTTGATGAACGTATATTCTTTTGATTAGTTCTACTTGTCGGCATGTTTGTTTCTTGGCAAAGCTCTTAGAACTTTAACAGGGTTAACAGACCTTCAAAAGGAATATATTGGCAGAAAAATAAGAAGTATTTTCAAGTATCTGGTAACTTTAGACTTTATAACTTAATATGGATTTAATAACTAAGATTATGAACATCAGAAAATGTTGTATCTTGTTTCTATTCTAAAAATTAATGGTTACCATCTGTACTATCAGTGTGTTGTTATGGTGATCGACACCACAGAAATGCCCATAATTTTTAATTATGCACTTTGCATTTTAAATTCTGTCTTTTTCAACTTAGGAAACATGGCACTAAACATAACTTCTAAAAACTCATTCCTGACAGATAGCTAAGAATAAGTTTCAATGATGTACTTTCAAAGTAATTTACAATAAGAAATAAAAATACCATCCAAAAAGATGAACAAACCTATGTCCCACTTCTAGTGAAACAAATCTAAGTCTTTAGGAAGTATTACCCTTAACTGGCTATCACCTGCTTGAAATGCATAGCCCATCAGCAGGACCACAACCAGTTTCCAGTCATTAGATGAAACTTCTTGGACAATATGTGTGAATCGTATTTGTATTTACGTTCATGTTTGTGTGTGTATGCACACACCTCCAACAAAAGTGCTGTCAGGATCCAAATAAAATCACTAGCTCCTCTAAGTACACCACATTCATTTAAAAGCAATGGCCTTAACAATATTACTCACATACTTTTGCCATTAAATATCTGAAATGAAAGGCTGAGCAAACCACCTGGATTACCTCTTTAGCTGTTCAAAGAATCATTCTGTCTTTCAATCCTGTCAGAAAGGGAAGTAAGCTCTAAGGATATTGATGTGATTTAAAAAGCACAGTGTACCACTTACAAGCCTTTTATTACTTAGTATTGCTGGCATTTCCTATCAGTTATGCTGAAACTGGCCTTACTAAACTCAGTGCCATGTGAGAGAATTTAATATCCTGATATCTTAACACAATGATTAAAATATATCTCTTGATATTGTTCACAACCTCTCCATTATCCAGGAAGCATCTAATAGTTTAATACATGATACCTGCCACCCCGATCATCTTGCCTTTTCTCTCCTCTAATCCTCCACAACGATTAGTCAGAAATGGAAACAGTCTTTCTTTATTCTATTTTACCCACTGAAGAAATCAATTCCTATTCTCTTCTGCTTACTTCTTATTGTTCTGATAGGGTAAAAAGGAGGCTAAATTAAGGACTAAAGGTAATAAATTATAACTAGAAGCCATTGACAATTCAAAGTTGCTATGTGACAAGAAATTGCCAAACCTAACTGTAAGAGATGTGTGACAAGGGATAACCAAAATTGCATAGGTAGTATACTGGACATTCGCTGTACGGGAAATTTCTGTCCTGCGGTTAGACTAACGAGAAATATATAGGGGAGGGGGAGACATGGGGGACAAGGAGGCCACATGTTAACTTGCTAGCTTGCTGATGCTACACTAAGGATTGCAAATATAGACTTGCTTAGGTTGCTAGCTTAAGTTGCAGAAACTAAGAATGAGACATGGTGTAATTGTCTGGTCAAACTGAACACTTGTGACAGCTTGTGGTTTCTGTGGTTTCTGTGCATAAAGGAGAGCCACCAGCCTACCTCCAACACTGGCTCTTCTTGAAGTGATTCAAAGGGTCAGTCTCTTTGCTATAGCAAATAAACAGCATATCTGAGCTACTGAACTTCTGGCTGTTGTCTCCGTCATTGTAAGTTTACTAATTACTGATTACCACCGTAACAGTTCTGCAAAGCAGGAACATTTAATTCTGAAAGTGATCAAATTATCTTTGTTCCTCCCAACCTCTGTAACAAGAAACATTTCCAGTTATGCAGAACTGATCATTCGTGGAACAGAAAAGCAATCCATCCCCTCAAGAGACATTGGACTGAGGTGAGAGTTTGGCTTTGGGTTTCCTCAGGGGATGCAAATATGGATACCAAAAAAGAGACTGAACATTTACACATTTTTTAAAAAAGAAAATGCAAATCACTACTTGTATGACAAGTATCTTTCCTTAGTAACAATTTGCAGAGGTGCAGTTCTGTTAGTCTAACACAGAGGCTTGTGCCATCCCAAAGACTAAATGTTATTATGGTACAGCTGGCCCTTCTTATACACGGATTTTTTATACATGGCTTGAAACATCCAGTTTGAAAATGTTCAAAAAAAGTATAAATTTCAAATATCAAACCTTGATTTTCAATTTTTTATAAGGGACACCGTTTTGCTATGTCATTATATTTAGTGGGACTTGAACATCCATGGATTTTGTTATACACGGGGGATCTTGGAACCAAAGCCCAGCGTATAACAAGGGTCCACTGTACAAACTTTTCTGGGAATTACAGTCTGTTTCATCAGATGCCGCTAGTGTATGGCAGCATAAAATAGAGCAGTTCTTATAAGACATAGCAAAACATGAAATACGGTTGAAGGATCCAGTGTGAGTTTCATGGTTTCCCAGGCTCATCTCTTGCCTCATGTGTTTCAGAAAAATGGTTTCCTTAACTTACTGAATCCTTAACCAAGGTGCTTCCAGACTGAGTTCTCCAACAGCTGCTACACTGAAAGGTAACTTCTTTTTTCCTAAACAGTTTCTCCATTAAGTAAAATTGCAGAAGAACAATGAAAGTATACTGGAATGCTGTTAACTGAAAATAACAACATCTAGAACTCCTGTTAACTTATTCAAGTAAGTCTATCTGGTGTTTTTGTTTTGTTTGTTCATTTTTGGTTTTTTTTGGGGGGGAGGTCAGTCTTCCAGCAAAATCTGAAAAGAAAATCTGAAAAGAAATATAATGTGCAAACTGCACAGATGTGTTCAACTCAATAAAATTTGGGCATGATGACGTTATGCCCATTAACTCTGTGAGAAATGTGAATGTTGAATTTCTATAACCACAAATTTTATATGATTATATAAACACAATCCTTCTTTTAGTGTGCAAACATTTAATTCCAAATCACATCTTGCTATCCTGTTTCAATATCATAATAGCTAATTGTGTTGAAATTTATCAAATTGCTGTCAAAAATTGTCATACTACGAGAGCTAGCATGGTTTGAGTGTTGACTATGACTCCAGAGACCAGGGTTGGAATCACTGCTCAGCCATGGAAACCTGCTGAGGGACCTTGGGTATGTCATATTCTCAGTCTCAGAGGAAGGCAATGGGGAAACCCCTTTGAACAAATCTTGCCAAGAAAACTCCATGCAAGGTTTGCCTTAAGGTTGCCATAAATCACAAATGAAGGCAGACAAGAACAACTATCTAGTATGCAAAGGGAGCTTGTAGCACCTCTGAGACTACCTGAGTAAAAGAAGTTGTAACATAAGCTTCCACATACTTAGTCTACTCCCTTGAAAGCTTAGGCTACAACTTTTTCATTTTATATCTGAGGTACAACTATCTAAACTAGAAGAAAATTTAATCTGACAAGAACATAATGAAAGACTGAAAAATTTGGCTATCATGTACCCTGCTCTAGCCAAAATTTGGCTGTCATGTACTCCAAGTCAATAACATGTTTTGAGTGAAAAGAAGGCAGCTTAGTAGTCTAGTATGAATGTGGGATGCTTAATTACCCCCATTAAGTTTCAAGACCAATATTTGCACAGACACTGTGGACTTCTTTTTGAAGCTTGAGGAGCAATGGGGGAACGGAAACAGAGCTTCCTGTTTCTTCCCATTGTGTGTTTTCACTGAAGTAGAAGACACTATTTTCTCTTTCACCTCTTTTCAATTAATAGCAAAAGCATTAACGTTTATATTTTTATGCTGATTCATACTAACTAAGTAGTCTCTAAGCAGTTTACAACATGTAAGCTAATTGCCCCAAAAAGCTGGATATTCATTTTAGCGAACTAAGGAAGGATGCAAAGCTCAACCCTGGAACCCAGGAATCGAATTCATAGAAGAGAAGACATACACACACACACACACACACACACACACACACAGAGAGAGAGAGTATATTTACAAGTATTACTCCAAATTATTCTAAATTGGACAATGAAAGAAAAAAGAGAAATGGAAGATTATTTGGAGAGGAAAGAGATTCCACAAATTTCAAAACAGCACCAAGAATTGTTGAACATGCCAATTACTCAAATGAAGATCATCAAAGTGATTAAAAGGTCAAAACCAGGCAAAGCATCTGGTACAGATGGATTAACAGCCTATTATCGATTCAATTTCAAAGGATAGTGAAGATAAATCAAAATAACAGACCAAAATCATGGGGAAATGCGATAATAACTTTTATACCGAAAGAAAACAAAGACAATACAGAACCACAAAATTACAGACCCACTTCCTTACTAAATAATGATTATAAAATATTCACACTAATTTTAGCATAAAGACTAAAGAAGGTATTAAATGAATGAATTGAAGAGGATCAAACGGGATTTTTACCCGGGCCCCAAATGAAAGAAAATTTAAGAATTGTAGCTTGTATTTTAGAATACGATGAAAAACACAACAAGAGGAAATTGGCTATGGTGTTCTTAAGATATGGAAAAAGCCTTTGATAAAGTAAATTGGGACTTTATGAAAGAAGTTCTAATAAAATGGATCTGGGGGGAATTTTATAGGTTGGATACAGATGATCTACCAAAATCAGACAGCACAGATAATAATAAATAGAGAAAAAAAACAAACCATTTGAAATAAAAAGAGGTACCAGACAAACAAACACCTTCATTTATATACCGCTTCATACTGAACTAACAGTGTCTAAGTGGTTTACAATTGCCCCAACAATCTGGGTACTCATTTTAGCGACCTTGGAAGGATGCAAGCTTGAGTCGAGCTTGAGCCCTTTCGCTGGTATTGAACTCACAACCTTAAGGTTTTGAGTGAGTGGCTGCAATATAGGCATTTAACCACTGTGCCACCAGGGCTCCTCCAATAGGACTACCCACTATCCTCACTATTATTCATAACTATAATGGAAATTCTAGCCAGGAGAATTAGAAAAGAAGAAAGAATCAAGTGTCCAAGTATACATAGGTTTAGATATAAACTACAAATTTTTGCGGATTATATGGTGGTTTTTTTGGAGGATCCAATTGACAGTGTAATAATAATAATAGGATAGACTTCTATTCCTCCCTGCTCTCAACAGTATAAGATCTTTTTTCATATATCTTAACGGCTCATTTTACACATTATTACAAGATGCAGCTCAAGCATATTTTGTTTTGCTTGTGATCACCTGTTTGTTATTTACTAATGGCACTAAAATAATTCCCACTGGATATGAGGATGGGGGGAATGCCTAGTTTTGAAGGATTTAGACTCACTTGGGAGGACTACCAGATTGCTGAGTATCTATGAAAAAGATGTACTAGATATTTGCTGAAGAAAGTGGAAGATATTTCTCTTTCCTGACTCACAGAATCATAAACACATTTTATCAATTCTGTTTCTCATAGCAAACGTGATGATGATTTTTTAGGGCTTTTCTGTGTTCTCAAGAAAGAAAAATACACAATCTTCAAATGGGGAAAAAAACCTTAAGGTAAAATGGTTTTGATAAACTGAGGGAAAAAGAGAAAACCAAAACTGCTGTTCTATACAGCAAGGAGTTGAAAAATTAACAAAAATACAAAAGTCACAGAAGGGCATCAGTAGAAGCTTAGATACAAGTCACTGAGTCACATCCCCAGTAAGGTCACAAGTAACGTGTATTTCTGTTACACCAGCATGATATCACTTTAACACCATGGCTCTGCCATATAGAATCTGAGATATGATGATGTGGTAGTTAGAATTATTTGCTAAAGGGTTTTAGTATTGTAATTTTGGGGAGTGGACTAGAGCCCTCTACCACAGAACTCTCAGTACCCAGCTAAACTACAAATCTAAAAACATTCAGAATTCTCAACTGCTATGGATGCTCTGTCTAGAAGAATTAAATACTGGGTCCTTGGGCACTTCGAAAGTGAGGCAAATATGTTTGGTGTAAAACATATTCCCTTGAGAATCAATCATTCAGTGTGTATTGGTCATGATGGCAAAGTGGAACCTCCCAGTTCAGAGGTAAAATAAACCTGAAAACTAGGCTGTCTGCAACCACCCAGAGGACCTTTTCAGCTACCGCTCCCAGATTATGGAACGGCCTGTCAGAGGAGATCCATCACATTATCAACCTGGACAGCTTTAAAATAGCTGTTAAGATGGATCTCTTCCAGCAGGCCTTTCCCGAATAGATAACTGGCCACCAAAATCGGAAACCGTTACCCCTCTGAATCTGCTACAGCCATTGTCTAATTTGTTTATTTTAAAGTATGTTTTAAATTGTGAATTGTTTAACCATTATTTTAGAGGGGGTGGGATAGTGGGATCTGAGATTGTACAGTTTAAACTTGTAAGCTGCCTCTTTGTCTCGGACAAAGAGGCGGGATATAAATAAAAAAATATTTTATTTATTTATTTAACTGTTTAAAGCTGTTTGTCAAGAAATCATTGCCCTCTGGGCCTCCTAGCATTATCTGGGTAACTGAATCTGAAAGAGATTGGAAACATTATTGTTGGAACCCAGTTCCTAGAATCCCCTAGTAAGCATGGCTACTGGTCACACTTGCTGGTGTACGCTAGGTGGGGCAAAAAAGTAACTTTTTCTACTTCTGCATTGATCTGAACAAGGCAGCTAGGTTGTTTCTATATATCAAAAGTTCAATAAATGTAAACTCTGAAATAATTTTATGGGGCCCTGAAGCTCTGCTTTTTTTTTTTCATTTGACAGAATCTGCCACAGATAAATTCTGCTGGAAAAGTTTAATTTACCTTAAACAAATTAATGCTGACCAAGCTTCAAAATAATCTTGAAATACCAACAAGGGTAATTTCACTCCTAAACTGCCTGATAATTAGAAAGCTGTGAGCTGAAAGAAGGGGAGCAATGAACAGGCAATCACTTATGGAACCACTCTCAAATCCAGAGGGTTTTGCTACACAAAGCTGTTCCAGACAGTTTGAGAACCTTTCCCATTCATTTTCAGGCATGATGACTGGCCAAGAGACTCTGTACAACAGGGCAGATGAGAGGCTAATTCAGTAATTTGAGTGCACTTTTATTTTTTCATGGTTCATAAAAAGAATTATAACAGTGGCACTGCTTCCTGCATCTGATGCCATTCATATCTGTAGTGAACTGCTTCTGGCACTGTGATAAAACAAGGACACATTGCCTCAGTAAGGCTGCAAAGATTGCATCCCTACACAGGAGACAGGAACCCCAATTAAAATCTGCACAAAAGATTCCCTTTAGACTTTTCATTGTGGACCTACATATTTTCCATTATTATAGTATCCTACAAGAAGGTCAGAGTGGTGGCAGACTTGTTTTTCCTTTAGATTCTTCTTTAATTAAAAATCTATCAAGTCATGGGCTAGGAATCTGAACAGGTTAAGAGCACAACATGAAAACTGCAAGCCCCAAATTTTACTCCCAGCTGTCACTGATTTGTCATGTGACCTTGGGCAAATCACAGTACCTCTGTGCCAGTCCCCTGCTCTGCAAAATGGAGATAAAAATAATTACCTATCTCAAGAGGATGATGTAAGACTTAATTAATTCCTATTTATAAAATACTTTGAAACAAGCCAGAGGAGTCTACAGCATTGTAACAATTATAATTGAATATTCGGGCCTTTTCCCATTTTTTTATTAAGTTTCTGTCATAGAAGTAGATCAAAGTTGGTGTATATCAATCATCGTTCCAAATCAAAGGTTTTTGGCACTTTTTTCATCTGAATAGATTCATTGTTCCTTTAATACTGTGCTATATGGATTCCACACTAAGCACAGAATCAAGGAAGGCTGTGGTCTTGAAAGGTGCCTAAGACATAGAATAAATAAATAATAAAGGCGAGATTCTATTGGATGTCAGTGGAGTCAGCAGGAGGAAAAGGACTGCAAGTGCAGCAGTGGCCAAGGAAGAAACAAAGATGAAATTGACATCATGAGGGTAAGGCTGCTGGCTCTAAGCAGTCTATTTCTTTAATCCAGGTTTTGGTAGTGGTGGCGGCATGCTCAGAGCCAAGGTAATCTAGGCTTTAGCAAGAATTGGTGCTACAGAACACACAATCTTCCAAGCCAGGCATGTCAGAGCACTTGTCTCAAAGGAACCCCAAAGAATCCAGAAATTGGTAGCTTAAACATGCAGCCTTCCCTTTGGGATGACAATGACTTTGTGTTGGTTCCTTTGCTGCTGCTTCGCAATCCTGGAAGAGGTGCAGCAGCTTGTATGAGATGGTCATTATGTGTACAGAGGGCAACCATTTAAATTTTGGTCTAAACAAACAAGCATGTTTGATCTCAGTTCACACTTCTACTTTTTTTTTCTTTTTTTTTACCTCAATGCTGCTTATCAGTTCTAGATACTGAAGATCTCGCACTCTGGTAAACGCCTATGAAAACACAGGAAGAAAAATAGAATACATCAGCAATGTGCTAATTTTTTACACTCAAAAATACAGTAGTCATCAATGTGTGACTATGGTTTATTTGCCATGTATACTAAACACAAAAATTATTATTGTGAACTAAAATAAATGGCAATGGTTACAAATGCTGTTCATACACGTTAGTTTTTACACAAGAAAAAAAAGGAATTTCTAATAGAATACCTGGAATGAATATGCCACAGGCAAAACAAATTACAGAGTTAAGTTATAGCAAGCACATTAAAAATCAGTAACATTAAGCAAACTCTGCAGTAAATTTAACCTTACATCTATAGTCATATTATAATTCAAGCAGAGAATATTTGTTTGTATTTGCCCCATGCTGCCTTATGTACCCTTGAGATACAATGTATATGTTCATAAATCACAGTAAGCCAGAATTCTTGAAAACTGAGATAATTTACTGGTGCATGCTGCCCGATCACTCCCATTGAAAACAATGGACCTTCTATCAGAAGCTTACTTACCACGATGTGAGGAACTCTGGGGGACAATGAGAGAATTTTGTATCGTCATGAGAAAAAGCTTTCTGTTCAATAATTTGGATACAAATGTTATGCAGGGGTCAGGATTATCTCCCTATGTTGTTTAACATTCACATGAAGTTATGCTTGGAACATGACTATTCATCACTTCATTGACTGAACATCTAAGAGCAGATACATGGTCAAATAGCTGAAGCTCACCGACTGATAATAAATCCAGAAAAGATCAAGGTGACAATCTGAATAATAGCTACTGTGCTCAGCAGTGTCTCCACAAATGCACATTGAATTAAATGTGTAATCTATGGAAACATCTTTATCCTGGTTTAATACTTTAATAAAACCGTATGTCAGCTTTGGCCAGAAGCTTATTTGATATATCTCCTCTACCTGTTCCTAGGGAACTGGAATTCCCACCATTGTCAACTGTACCTTTGTGCTCCCAAGAGTAGACTAGAGCAAAGCACTCTGCAGGGGGTTCCCTTTCAAAATGTTTTAAGCTACTATAAAATGCTTGCCAGAGACCTTCAGATAAAGTTTGAGATAAATGGCCCTAAGGGGGCCTAAATACCCTAAAAGGCACCAGATCTCATTTGATCTTGGAAGCTAAGCAGGGTCAGATGGATGGGAGGCCATCAACAAATACCAGGTGCTGTGGGCTACATTTCAGAGGAAGGAACTGGCAAAACCACCCTGGAATATTCATTGCGTAAGAAAACCATAGGAACTTCATGGGGTCGCCATATGTTAACAAGTGACTTGAAGACACACACAGTGACTTTGACTTACAGAGCCCTCAGCAGTCTGGGAACACCATACAAAGTGAAGACATGCACACATCTCCATCTTTATTAGTGTACTGAAGGATATTTGGTTTGGAGACTTAAATCCAAAGCACACTGCAGAAATAATCCAGTTTGAGACTGCTTTAACTGCCCTTCTAGGGAATCCTAGGAACTGTAGTTTATTGTGGCAGCAAAGCTCTCTTACAGAGAATGGTAAATGTTTCACAAAACTACAGTTCCCAGAATCAGTTCCCAGAATTTCCTAGCATTGAGCCAGGAGAGTTAAAGCAGTCTCAGACTGGATTATTTCTGCAGTGCCTTTTGGACTGAAGAGTGCCCCCCTATATATATATCTGTTCACAGAAATAAGATAGGTGAATGTGAGACTGCAGATATGTGGACAAACCTGTCAAGTTCTTACTGATGATGATTAGTATTTATTCTGTTACTTGTATCTGATGTTTTCTCAAAAGGTTTTTTAAGCTGTTGTATTTCATTGGTTTTTCATTTTTAAAAGCTACGCTGTACTTTGGAAGATAGCGCATAAATTAAGGAGGCAATGTTCAATTACAAATCCTGAATACATTACAGGAGTTTAGAACGTAATCTCAACATCCTAAATAAGCCACAGTTTTTTACATTTCTAAAACCTGCTCTGCTTAATACAGTGATGAATCTTTATGGACACAAATATTCAGTTTACAATAAGCATCTTGGTGTTTACAGTTCTATATAGTGTTGAGTATACTAGCTGCTTTTGTCATGTTAATCTGCTCTAATACTGAGAGAGAAGATTACAACATTTTCAAGCAAATAACCGCTTCCCTTTAAACTGAATACATACATAAATATCTCACAAAATAGATAAAACAAATACATGGAATGGATCCTGAGCTCTTTTCTACAAAGAGAAAATTAATTCAGTTGGAAGCTTCCACTGGAGGAAGAAGGCAATTTTGCCAGATTTTGCTTTCTCTCTCAAAACCTAATGCCACTCATCCATCCTATCCCTCTCTTATCTTCTCTGGTGAAGATTTTTGAAGATTTAAGGTCCAGAATAGACAGGAAATTAGCCAAAACTGTATCATCTGAGGTGATGCTTCTGCAACATAGAACCAGTTAGGCAACAAGCCATTAAGTTCTATTGCACTGTAGCTTTTTAATAGTAGAAAACATTTACTTGCACAAGGCAAATCAGTAAATTTTCAGTATTACCCTCTATTCATTATATTGCCCAGTGTACCCTGAATAACTGCTCTAAAAGATGATGGAGCATGGTTAAGAACAGGTTGCATACCCATAACTGTAGTTCTTCGAGTGGTCAGTTCCATGGATGCCAATGCAGCAATTCATAAGACAGGTAGAACACGACTCGTGGAGGAAGAATTGAAGAATTACAGTTACAAGTATGTACCCTGTCCTTCTCCATTGTCTCTGTGACTCACACAAATGGGAGACTCACAAGCTACACAAGGAGGTAGGAATATCATTGCAAACAAGTGAAAAGTTTACTGAACAGTAAGTGAAATGCAAGAAATCAGTATGAAACATGAGCATAATACTTCCCATTCATACAAGGCAATAATGGTGCAGAAGCAGTTTCAAGGGATGGAAATACCTTGAAATATCAAAACAAAGTATAGAAGCCAAAATGTCAAAGCTACATTCAAGATAAATTGAAATGAACCGTAACTCTCCCAAAAGCAGTGTCAACCCAATATTCAGGTCCAATCTCTAGTGAGTTATAAAGGTCATGGGCTGTGATCCAATAGGTGCCCGACAAATGTCCTCACGTGGCATCCCAGCCAAGAAGGGAGAAAATGTGGCAGTGGCCCAAGTGGAATAGCTCGAATCCAAGCTGGAGGATCCTTTCAAGTCTGTTCATATGGTAGATGAATGAGCGATGCCACCCACTTCAAGAAGCACTGTGACAAAACAGGCAATCCCTTCTTTGTTGAAAAGTAGCACAGAAAGAGATTTTGTGAGGCCCAAAAGGTCACAGAACTGTTGATGTAAAAGGCTAGAGCCCTCTACAATCAAGATGCAGCCACGGTCTCTCAAAGTCTGAAAGTGTTCTTCAGGAGCAAGGTCCTGGTTGATATGGAAGGCCGATACCATCTTAGGCAAGATGGTAACATAAAATCTCAGGATGGCCTGATCATTGTGGATGTTCAAGTATGGATGGTGCACCCAGAGAGCACAGAGCTTGCCAGCCCGCCTGGCAATAACAATTGCGATCAGGAAAGCAGTCTTCCAGGACAGAAACCAGAGACTGTAAGTAGCCATAGGTTCAAACAACATCCCACAGAGTTGTCCCAAGACTAATTCCAGACTCCACCAAAGTGTAGCAGAGGATAGAGATTCTTGCAGCACTTCAAGGAAGGATTAAGGAAACAGGAAGTTTTCCCAAAGTTGTGGAAGTTGGCAGAAATTTCACCGAGGTAACACCAGATCAAAGACGGGGATAAGCTCACAGAATGGTCGAAAGAATGAGCAATCCAGCACATGCCCGAGATTGGCCTCAGAGGGAGTAATACAGAGAGATTCCAAGAAGTCCTGAAATTTCCCCCACTTATATAAGTACGAATGCCTTGTGAAATGAGCAGCTGCAATGACATCCCTGAATGCAGCAAGAAAAGAAGCCAGTGAGCAATCCTCCATGCCCTGAGGTTGTGTCAAGCTCGGGATGCCTGATCTTGCCTCAGTAAAAGGTGAGGAGATCTGGTGTGTGTGGAGGTCAAACATAGATTCTTTGAGACAAATGGAGGAGAGGAGTGAACTATGACTGCCAGCATGCACATTGCTCTGTTCTGACAGAGCTTGACTTTTCACTAGGGTATTGTCTTCCCCAGGAAAGTGAATGGCCATGACTATGATGCCTCTTTAAATGCACCAATCCCAAAACTGTTCCATGAAACAGAGAAATTGATCGAGTTCCCCCTTGTTTGTTGAGTAATATATGATTGTGATGTTGTTGGTCAACAACTTGACTTACAGGAGTATCTCAAACGAGTAGAGCATCTCAAACAAGTGGAAAGCCTTCTACCACCAACAGTTCCAGGGTGTTGGCATCATCTTCTTGCACCCCCAGGCCTGCCATGAAGAACTTATCAAGGTGAGCTCCCCACCCCATCACTGACATGTCCACTGTGACAAGCACTTGGGGCTCAGGAGAAAGACATGCCACTCTGGATGTCGACTGCCTTCAACCACCATCAAAAGGAATGTTGCATAGTTCTCGGAATGGTGAGAATCTTGGAAAGCATCATGTCTTGTTCTCACTAATCAGGTTCAGACTGTGACACAGATAGTGGAGCAAAAGGATAGAGAGACATACCAGTGTTTAAGGACAGTGACACTCTCCAAAATCCACAACACAGAGACAGGGACACAATAATTCCTACCACAGTGAATCATAGACGAGAGAGGAAGGGTTTGGGAAATTTATATAGAAAATGCTCTTAAATCAGGCAACAGCTGCAAGAGGCTGCCAGGGCATAAATAATCCAGAAACTCTCAGATGAGACCACTGCTGACAATCATTCATGTGGAAGCAACACTTTTGTTTCTTGATTCCTGGCTTGAGTTTCTAAAGAAACTTGGACTTTGCATTATAAATTAACTATGTTACCGGATGCTCCCCTGGACCCCTGCCTTGGCTTTCTTGCTTTACCCTACTGAGTTGAACTGCCTGGCTCTGAGAACTGTAACTGGCTGGTTAGCCTCTGTACATGACTGGGTTTGCTACTACCTTGTCTCTAATGGACTTTGCTTAGTACAGTGGTGCCTCGGGATACGAAATGATCGCGTTACGAAATTTCCGGGATACGAAAAAAGTCGGATTGGCAAAAACTGTTTCGGGTTACGAAATATTTTTCGGGTTACGAAATTCATTTCGGCGCGAAATTCAAATGCTGCCATAGGCTTTCCAGTGCTAACGGAGTATTTCGGGTTACGAAATTTTCGGGTTACGAAAGGAATGGCGGAACGAATTAATTTCGTATCTCGAGGCACCACTGTACTTCATCCCTGGCTAGCCTCCAAGGCAGGATAGAAAAGATTGCAGTGAGATATGACGACACTTTGCTGTCACAGAAAAGCTGCCAGCACTGCCACAATCTTTGTGAAAATATGGGGAGCCATGCTGAAACCAAAGGACAGAACCTGAAACCAGTAGGCCTTTTTCCCCCACTGTGAAGCACAGAATCCATTAGTGAGATGCTCAAATCGAAATACAGAAGTTGTCCTGGACTGCAGCCAGCACACACAAACAACACTGATGGCTCAGCAAGGTAATTAGCAAGCAACTGGAAACAGTCCACAAACCTGCAAGGAGTGAGAGTTAAGGAGCAAGCCGAAAGCCAGAGTCGAAGTCAGGAAAACAGAGGTCAGAGTAGTCAGTCCAGTCCAGGGTCAGGGTAGCCAGAAGTAGCAAGAGTCCAGTCTGTTCCAAGGTCAAGAGTCAAGGCAACAAGGAGTCAGGATAAACGGAGCCAGTGCTAGCAGCAATCACACCAAAGGATCATGCAATAAACTCTGGCACCAAGTTAGCATCTCACAGATGGTTAAGTAGGAGATTCTCTCCTCGGTGCCAGCTGCGGCTTGTTTGCCAATTGTCTCTCAGCAAGCCTCCTGGACCTGCGTCTGCCAGCACTCTCAGCCCTGCGTTGCCTAAAGGAGGGAACCTCCATGCCTGGTTCCTCCTCAGAGTCACCACTAGGTTGCTGTACCACCAGAGGAATCCCATCAGCACTAGGACCTGGCTGAACCTCTTCCTCTGGGGCTGGGAGATCAGGGCTGGGCTCTGGCAGAGCAGGATTAGCACCTGGCGTAGCCTCTATTACCCCTTGCTCTGGAGTAGCCCCATCCTCCTCCTCATCCTCCTCATCCTGCTCTTGGCTGGCCATGACAGAAGTAGGCATCCGTCACCCACTTGCATCAACAGGAAGATAGACTTGAGAGTCACCATCCTGAAGCCCTATGGACAAATGTAATGACTGAGGCCTCTGAAGTCAAGATGGAACCCAGGCCATCATCATTCTTGGTGACAATAAAGCACTGAGAGAAGAAAATCTGATGGTATTATGGAAGGCTGTTACCCAAAGAACAGATGGGAGGGTCTGGGAGGTCCCCACCAACAATCAGCTTCAAATGTTGAGGAAATTAGTTTTGCAAGCGGTTTGTGTAACCTTTGAACTATGTGCACCAGTTTATATCAGTACTAACTGAGGAGGACTCCAGGTCTTAGGTTAATTAATGTTTTATTTAGAAAAATGCAGAGTTCAAACACATACACACAAGACAGCAATTCACACATACAGACCTGAGATGGAAATATGACAGGTGAATAGCAGATTTTTTAGGGGTTTGCAATGGTGTTATAATTACCTGTCCAATGAGAAAGCTGGATTGGCTCAGACTGGGAAGTCCGAGGGTGACACATAACATACACAGAGTGTAGGTGTGTATGCCAGCCGTGTATGCACAGGTTAGGTTTTAGAACCATATTTATATTTTAAAAATACCTCCAAGCAATGGACTATCTAGTCAGGTAACAAAGGGTGAATGTCTCATCCCAGAAATTGACAATGGAATTCTGGACTGGTTGATGGCTTTAATTTTAGTGTAACAATAACAGTGATTGAATCAGGATATCTCTGAGATGGATGGATGGATGGGAATGTCTGGCTGGTTACGCAACAGGGAGGGGGTAGTCACTCTTTGGGTGCAAAGAGATCATCTCAAGTTTCAAGAAGAAATCACCAAGGATTTTCCTGGTGTGTGGGGACACAAATAGATCATGCGACTGTCAGAACTGGCCCATGTAGCCTTTGATGGGATGAAGATGGACTCTATGAATTAACACTTGGCTCCACAACAAAAGGAAGAGCTGATAGTCAGAACCAAAGCAGATTTCAAAGGCCTCTCTACAGCCTCCATACTGACAGACTGTGATGATTCCTTGAGAGCAAAGCCCTGTGCGTGGCTATTACTCTCAGGGAGATCCCTTAAAAGAACTATATTTCCCGTTGCCACCACTCAGTGAATTATCAATGAACTATAATTCCCAAGCACACACTGAGACTTGCTTGAGAGAGAGATCTAGTTTCCTTTCTTGCTAACCCACAGCAATCAGTAACCGAGATAAGGCACGTGTACAGGAGCCAAAGAGATAGCAGATGCTTTTAAAAGAAAGAAGTTTATTTTAAAGAAATAGTATAGAATAGGAAGGTATCACTCATGCCAGGCCTCCTTGCCTTGCAGGTCAGAAAACACAGTTACAACGATATTCATTTCAGGCAAGCTATTAGATAAACATAACAAAAAACCTAAACGTACTGACTAACACTGTTCCTAAGCTACTCACACAATGATGGGATTTGCAGTCCTTGTGGAGTTCTTGGAATCAGGGAGTTGGCTCCTTGCCAACTCTACCTGCATGCCAGAGCCAGTCCTCCGGCTGCTCAGAGGACAAGCCTCTGGTTTCTCCAAAACACAGCCAAGATGGAGAACAAAGGACACATGGTCCTACAGGGGTATTTAAAGCCCTCTCTTGGAATCTTTTTGAAACTGCCGCTCTGGCACTGTTGATTGGCCAAGTGAGCCTTACGTCAGCTATGATGTAGCTGCTCATTAGCATGTGATGTCATCTCTCATTAGCATGTACCTTCTCCCAGATTAACCCTTTGTAGTTCAGGAGAAGTCCTCAGGTGACTGGGAACCCAGCCACCACACAGACATAGATGGCTGAGAAGACGGCATTCATGTGCCTTCAAATGCAAATCCGTGTTTCAGTTCACTTGAGGTGTAAAGGTGGTACACCGGGCACAAGATGCAACCACATGAACTTTGCTTAAGCAGCCAACACACTTCAAGTGTCTAGGCGCTCTCATGATTTTCACTCCACAAAAGACATACTTCTGAAGGACGCCAGGAAGGAAAGAAGCCCAGAGGGCAAGCATGGCTTTAACTGCCAATGCTAAACAACTCATACCCAAAGAGCCCTGCTAACTCGGCAGCTGTATCAGCCATAGGAGGCCATGATGAGGCCAAAAGCAGATCAATGAACACAGTTCCTATTGATTTTGCTGCAGTGGCAGATGAAAAGAAACTGACAGGCTCCTATATACAACTACTGAAGATGGGCAGGGCTACAGCCAAAATACTTAGATAACGCTCTAGAAGGTTCCAAAAGATGTACTAGGCAGGCACCGGAGAATTCCATTTGTGTGAGCCACATAGACAGTGAAGAAGAACTGCAGTAGATGTGGATATATGTAGGTGGGAGGGGAGTTGGTGACATTGGGTGCCTCACCTTATACTAGCATAAGTGCTTTCCACTAGTATAAAACTACCACTGTGTAAACATATTATTATTATTTTTTATTACACTTCTTTATAAATTCTTAAAGCATGTACTCCCAAAACTCTGTGATCCTAAGTTTACTGAGGGGAAATATGTTAGAAAAAAGTGTGTGTGTGTGTGTATATATATATATTCCTGTACATGAATTTTGTTTTCTAAAAACATATCTAAATATGATTCTTAAAAAAAAATACTTTAACTGAAACAAAGCCAAAAACAAAAAGTTAACCGTAGCCTAGGACAAGGTCTGAAGATTCAAGCTCAAGAAAGCTTTCTAAAAGCTAATCCACTCTGGGTCTGGTCAGTGCCTGAGATGAAAGGCCCCTGGGACCTCCATTTTGGAAGAAAGATCAGAATGCAAATATAAGTTTACCCATGCTACTTCAGAAGGCATCTGAAAGTTGTGGGGAATACAAAAGCTTGGGAGGAACAGTTATGCTCAATCCTAATAGTAAGGAAATTTAAGAGTTGACATTTAGAACAAGAAGAGAGAAAGCACAAGCAAGCTGTGCTTCCTCTTCCCAAGTTTGTTAAGAATGCCCCAAAGCTCTGCCCATACAGCTTCTTACTGTGGGAGCCACATGTGCTCCAGATGCACAGTGAAGCAAGGCATGTACTGCTTGAATATGTGAAGCCCCCACAGGAGGAAATTTAAAAGGAAATGTTCAAAGCTGCCCTGAATGAGAAAGTAGAAGCAATAAATTGCCCACATTCAAAGCTAAAATGCCTCTCAGTGGAGAAGCGGGGATAAGAAATCTGAAAGGTTTTTTTTTAGTGGGCTTACTACATTATAGCAAAACAAATCATTTCTGCCACACAGTGGTCAATGAAGGCAGGCACAGATGAATGTAAGTGTTTTATTTTCATAGTGAAGGAGTTATTCTAATTTAACTTAATTTTAACCATTAGCTATCTCTGTAATTCAAACAGAATTAGAAGATTTAATTAGCATGTTAGAGACTGAGAATGAAACATACATCCTAACTTTCACCAAACTTCCACAGCATTCTGAACAGAAATTGAAGAGAGAATAATTTATAATTTCTTACCACAGTTTTCAAGGCTTTGAAGTGATACTTAAACTTCAGCTTTCAGTTTCAGCTGACATAATACAATATATATGGATAATTATTTTAGGTTAATACTGTACTAATTACAGAAATTTCACATGTGCTTACATGTGAAGATAAAGTGCTTTACCTTCTTAGCTGTTTCAAATTCAAGGCCTTCTAAAGCCTCCATAGCAAGTTCTTTCCAATCTGTGTCAGTTACTCCCAGGCATGCAATCTTATAGGCTTCTTTGAACATTTTCCTTTCCAAGTATTGATACATAGGTGCTGACTGCAAGTGTTCATTTAAACAAATAAAATATTAAGACATTAGTTCCATTTTTTAAGTTTAACAGGGAAAAATTACATGTTCAAATCACAATTACACAAGTATTGTAGAAGCCAAGACCAGAAGCCAAGTGTGCTTCTACTAACTGGAGCAAAATTTCAGGAACAAAGTGGGTTGCACCCGTACCTGCCCTTGTTAATTACTGAACTGAAATATTCAGATGGAAATGTAGAAAACAAAAACAGTAAAAATTTATTGTATAAAATAAATGTCTGTCCTTACACAGTACATACTAACACTGGATTTCAAATGAAGTACTGCAAGACTTTTTCCTGAACTATTTCCACATTCCTAGCTCCCAAAAACCTTATTCAGATCTCCTTCAGTCCCAGAGTGACCAGATGTCCTCAGTGCAAAGGAGGACAATGCAGCACAAAATGTAGGACATTCAAGAAGAATATAGAGCATTACAAAATAAAAGCTAAGAACACTAATCTAAACTCATGCTTCTTAATCAAGCTTAAAATAGAGGACATTTTGGAATTCCTCTTGGACAGAAAGATGAAATGTAGGACATGCCATTTAAAAGGAGGATGTTTGGTCACCCTGTGTATTCCCATCTTCCGGCGGGCCCTAGCTCTATTTCAGACTGTTCCTATCTAGTCATGTAATAGCGAAGACTCCAAGGCTGCATTTGCATTACAAAATTAATGCAGTTTGACACCAACTGCCATGGCTCAAAGCTATGAAATTCTGGGATTTGTAGCTTTGTTGGATATTTAGCCTTCTCTGTCAAAGAACTCTGGTGCCATGACAAGCTACAAATCCCAGGATTCCACAGGATGGAGCCATGATAGTTAAAGTGGTGTCAAAGTACATTATTTCTGCAGTGTGTAAGCAGCTTTGGTTGTATCTTTTCCCTATACCCCCCATAGTATTATTCCACGAACCATGACTTCTGTCTCTACCCTATCTTGCCCAGCTTCTCACTTAACGGGAGTAATCCTTTCCAGTTCCCCTAACAAAAATATTTGTATCAATAAGAGTACACAGTTGGATCCTGGCCTATTTTTTCTGCTGTTCCACTATATGATGGACACTGCAGAAATATCAAATATTTAAGACAACTTGGACCAAGGCCCCAACCTGCTAAGGAAATCAGTATGTGTATCATTTGCTGGATCATGAATGGTAGGCAGAAATGTGATGCACATCCGAACAGAGATTAGAATGTGCATCCAAGTGCAGATGTCATTATCTGCACAACATTGTTTTCAACAGGATAGAGATTTGAATGTGTATCTTCCCCCACATTCTGGCATAATAAGTGACATATAAATAACAGTTTTAAGTGCAGCTTGTTGGATCAGAGTGTACTCTCACTCTAGTAGCAAGATTCTTTTATGACAGATGTTCCCTGCACAAAAAGTTTTGTAGGAAGAAAATCCTAAGTAAATTCCAAAATGCATCCCCTGGCTAACTTGTTCTGTTGCCAAACTGTTCTTACAGATGACAGTTTGTTTTCATTCTCTTAGAAGCAACAGAATGCAATTACTCTGTCCTCATTTATAGCAGTCTTTTAATGTTTGAAAATGATTCCCATGGTATTATCCCGTTTAATACTCTCTTTCCTTAAGGCTATGTTTGAGCCAACCTGTAATTAAAAATAAATCTTCATTTATCTACTCTTTATCCAGTACCTTCATCATTTTTGTACTGTAACAAATCTATCTTGCAGGTCAGGTGTGGGTAACTTGTAGTCCATTAGAAATCTAGATTCTAATTCCCATCATCCATCAAAACTATGATTATTGGAGTCAATGGGAGTTGTAGTCCAAAAGCATAAGGTGGGCCCCACCAAAGCTGCTGGTGCAACATCCAAGTTGCAAAATATGAAAATCCCCTAACCTAATATAAATACATTAACATTTATTCACTAAACTCTCACATTTTATGTTATTTTATGTTTCTCTTGGAGAAGATGCTCAAAATGCAACGTGTTACATTTGTATTTCTATTTCTGTACTGGACTACTTTTTCTGAAAAAGATTTCTGCATAGGCCTAACTACCACCTAATAGTGATCCTACCCATGTCTTGCAAGCAAACGTCTTATTGTTGCAGACTAATTGGAATTACCTGTTTGTGCAACAATGTGGGTTAACATCCAGTTTACAAGTTATCACACCTCATATTCACTTCTACAAACTTACCATCTTTTGCATTTTTAGATTTATCTCTGTTGAATTTTATCTTATAGTCAAATTTATCAAAATTATTATAGTTTCTAATGCTAATCTCCAAAGTGCTTTTGCTTCTCAGTTTAAAACTGTCAAATTCTTAACATTCTGTACTTTTAATACTTTTACGTATGGAACAAAGTTTGTGTACAGTACACTGAACCATCAGAAAACAGGCATCACTATAGATGGGCAGGAAGGAGCAGCCAAAAGCTGCTCCCAGCCCAATCACCCCAGGGCCATGGCAAACACATGCTGCAGCCCCAAGAGCACCTTCTGATGCAATCCCAGATAGGAGCGGAAAAAGATCCACTCCTTTTGGGGTTGGATTTGGGCTGCCAAAGGTGGCTCCAGCGTTGCCCCTGGACAGCTTCTGGGTGCTATGAGGGCATGCATCGTGTAAACGTCATGCCCTGGAGCGCCCAGAAGCCACCCATGAAAAAAGCTTTGGTTTTTGGAGTGCTGAAGATTTTGGAATTCTGGATAAGGGAGACTCAAGCTGTAATTAATTTGTTAGAGTTCTGTTCTTCTAATATTAAATATGGGAATCAATAGCAATCAAGCGAAAATATATCAAAGGAAGATTACCAAAGATGTTTACAATGTAAAAGTTTTACTGGAAGTTTTCTTGCTCACCTATTCTATTATACTGTTGTGTCACCTATCAAAAAAGGATAGGTCAAACTATCCCTTTTGCAGGAAGACAAGACAAACACACCACTACTGGCATAAATCAATTTGAGGCCATAAAAAGAGACCACAGTGAAATATTTAGAACACAACCAATTTTCTTTAACATAGCAAATGCAGAGAATGAATGAATAGGATTAAAGATTACCTGAGGAACTTCAACAGCAGTCATAGAAAAAACATGGAGACAGAAAATTTTAGAGCCGTTGTAGCCAACCACAAACCCCTGAAGTTTCTGCTGATGGACAGGAAAGTTACTAGCTTTGATGTTGAGATATCCCCCTCCAGAGAAACAAAGCATGTCCTCACATTGTGTGTTCCAAGCCACACTATTAGCATTGGGTTCCTAATGGGCACATTGAACAAATTATTAAACATACTATAAACAAAAAAAATAATAATAATAAGCAGTGCACATCAATCATATATGCTATTCATTACAGCTCACATTAAAGCACTTCTGTGCATTCTTGAGGTTCATGTTTAGAAATACATGGCCTGTTAAGAAAGGCTTGCAAAATAGCAAAAAAGCTGTTTGCCATTAACATTTATTTAGTATTCCTGCTAAAATTCCAATGAACGTTAATTATACAGAAGCATTCTGAAGAGGGATAAAGCTTCAGAAGTGTAGAGAAGGATGAACTATTACCATATTTTATTTTAAGGAAGAAGCAGATTTTAAAACATCTTAAAACTGAGGCCAAGCACAAGAATCAAGATGCAAGAAGAGACACAATTTTAGTAATGTAAATGCTACCTGAAGGGACAGGAGCAAAGGGAAAACAATCATATCCTAGACAAAAGGCAAGAAATAACTTGGGCAAAATCTACTTGCATGAATCTACAAAGGACTTGAAAACAGACTGATAGCCAATTAAAATTACTCTGAAAGGAGGCAAGGTGCCTGGACATATAAGATGGCATTTTTAGTGGGTGGTATCTTGTCTATGCCCTTTCCAAAAAGACTCACCTGGTATCTAATTATGACTTTAATGGTTTCAGGTCAAGATTCCCTCCACCACCACCCCACCCACCCTTCCAAGCATTTTCTGAACTGTTTTAGTGCTTTTACTCCTTGTACTTTTATTCTGCTGCTGTTTAGTTTCATTTTATAAAATATGTCAAACTGCTGGATTGTATGGTTCCAAAATGCTGTACTGTATGGTTCCAGTTGGCCCTCCACATATACAGATTCAATAATCCATGGATATAAATTCCAGAAAGCTAACTATGATTTTGCAATTTTGTATAAGGGACACCATTTCACTATGCCATTGCATTTCATGGGATCTGAGCACCATGGATGTTGGAATCCATAGGGGGGCCTGGAACCAACCCCAAGTGGAAACCAAGGCCCCAATGTATCTTAATTTTATCTCCTGCATCTTTAGTCATTGTGTTTATTGTATTTAAACAATGGCGAGATACATACCGCCCCTTGGGGCGGCCTGCACCCACCCTTTTCCCCGATGGATTGGGGCCTCAGCGGCCACAGCAACAACCCCAGAGGCCCCGATCGACCACTTTTACAGGCCTCGGGGAAGCGGCAAAACGTCGCTTCCCCGCGGCCTAGAAAGTTGTGTCCTGGGGCTTCATGCCCTAATGAACCCCTGACAGCGGCGGGGAAAGAGAGAAAGGGGCCGCTTGGCCCCTTTCTCTTTTGTATCGCTGGCACAGCCATGTAAAGGATGAGCCAGTGATACAAGTGGCAAAAGGAGCTCCGTTTCGGAGCTCCTTCCGGCGCCGCTGAAAGGGCGCCACAAGCACCCTGCAGCGGCGCCAGGGCGTAAAGGACGCGACGCACCGCGCCGTTTGGATGTGATGCGGCCGTTACATCCTGGCAACGTACTAGGTTGCGGAGCATATATAAGCAATGCCCTGAGGCAACCCTAGTACAAGGCCAATAATACAATTCTATAATACTAACTACAGGATAAATTTAAATTTTCCACAGGTAATGTCCACCAAGTTTTGGTTACTGGGAGGTTTAGAAATGCAATCAATATACAAATAAACAAGTATAATCCAAGGAATTATTTGATATGATCCATGCCTTTCCTGGTTGATCTAGAAATTAACCCATTGTTGGATCTCTTCTCACACCAAACAGAATTATTTTTAAAAAATATTGCCCTACACAAAAAACATTTAACTCAAACATTATCAAGCCCAACCACAACAGTAGATTTTGAACTTACAAATACTTAGAAGAAACTATAAACAAGATACCCTAATCCATTTATTTTTCCCTTGGAGATGCAGGTTAACAAAAGACCTGTGTTGACACTGCTTGCTGAAAGCAGCACCCAGGACACAACCATACAGACAACTTGTTTACTTTAGAGCACTATTGCTCTGAACTAGCTCTTTGCAAATGGATGGCAGAGGATGGCAAAAGGAAGAGAGTGAAGTTCCACAACGTTTACCTGAAACAGCAGTTCTTTGGTGTTAATATCATATACCAGACATGTGTCATTTTCATCAACCACTGCCAGCTTGTTTCGAGATGCACTCATATCCAAACAGCGCACTGCTGTGGATTGTTTCAGCAAGACAATTGCAAAAGGATTGTCTACAAATATCTTTAGAATCTGGATGTAATTAAATTCAGCAGGTTAATGAGGTACATGTTAAAAGCTGTACAATTTCCATTTACAAATCTCATGCACTAGAATGAGATCTATATTTCAGAAATCAAAATACAGGAAAATAATTAGTCTGACATATTTAAAGCAATTTATTTGCTTGTCTCAATTTCATCCTTTTCCCTAATTATAAATAATAATACTTTTAAACAACAGCACAAGATAAAGATTGACTTTAGGGCAATGGTAAAGCTTATTCCACAGAAGACAAGAGCAAAATTTAACTCCATACTTCTCCTGTCTTGTATCAAATGTATTAAATCCAGCGTAAAACAAACCTAGTAACTTGGAATTCTCAAGTAGTTTCAAAAACCATAATTTTATGAGGCTCTCAAATGTATCTTTTTAACATTTACTAAACACTAATCACATACTCAATAATATTTTTAAAAGGGGGAAGCAGTTGCATAATGTTTTTGATTAACTGCCACCTTCTGTGAACATACCATTCGTATTTTTTTTATCAAATACCAGCATTGCTAAAAGTGGCTGCCAAAGTTGCTGAGAGCAAATATTATTAGCCCTGCATCTACATTTCCTTAGTAAAACAAATCAAGGATTTTTTTTTTTTTTGTACTATGAACTTTATTATGCAACCTCACCTGACCATTTTTTAAACCCACTAAAAGGCCTTCTCTGCCTGGAGGTCCTCCAATTACTTTTATGTAGCGAATGAGAGATTCCATTACCCATTCCCTTTCTTTAGTGCCACTGAATGAAAGACATTGAAGTCTTTTCTCCTAAAAAGGAAATAACATGTTATATTCTACTAAAGGTTCTCATATATCTCTGTCTCACAATGATATGCTGGTCTCTTTAACATGAGGTATCCCAGATACAGATATCAATCTGATTCTATAGCAACAACTAGCTAGGGAGTTGTTGAGAGTTTTACAAAATAAAACATAAAATGTCTTAATTTCTTCTAAGACCATTAATTAGAAATTGTTATAGTGTCATTCATAATCTACAGTAATGTCCAAGTTTTTATTGAGACAGTACAGTCACCTTCATAACAAAAAGGTAGATATATATTTATATTTAAAGGGTATAGTAGTATTCCTTTAAGGCAAGTCACAAAAATAAGTTTCTACCATTATAAATTTCAAAAGTCTACTATTCAGAAAAACAGCATCTGTTGAACAAGTAACCTGAAATTTGGAATCAATAATAATGTAATTAATTAGGTTTATAACTGTGTAACATTTTGAACCATTTAATCAAAATTCCTGCAGGTACAACACATTAAGAAGTTTTGAAAGCTGACATATTCACTCTTTTTATTCCATTTGCTGGATAGTCACATCATATATTATTATTATACATTTTGGTAAGAATTACCAATGTACTTTATTCTATGTGTACACAGATTGCACACATGCTGAATGTTTTATATGAATAATTGTACAATCTGTGCCCACACACACTACACACGTGCTTAATGTATCACATGAATTACTCCTACACCAATGGGTTATTGTGATGCCACACTGAGTAACAAGGTTGCGATAAAAAACATAGGCGGGTTACAGACGGGCAAAAAGGGATGTACTCATGACGTCATGAAGGTAGAGCCTTCAGACGGGCTTTACCTGAATGCCGTCATGAACACGCCCCCCGCACGCCCCAAGCGGAAAGAAGCGGCATTAAAAAGGTGCTGCTTTTTTCCGCTTCTTTTTGATTTGCGGCGTACCTGCGCATGTCCGTCTGTAAGCCCCTGCACTGATACGTCAGAATTGCTACGCCGCAAATATAAGTTGCCGGTTTAAAAGCTCCGTGTCAGCTGCGTCGCATAATGGGTCGGGTTTACGGGACATGCGTGGTTTGCAGTCAAGCTTTAATTGCAACTTCCGCTGCCATGCAGCTGTGGAAGCTGAGGCACAGCTGCGGCGCATTTTAAGCCTCGTAACCCTAACCCTAGAGCCACTTGTGCGCATGCATTGCTAGAACCGCAGGAAGTTGTAAGTTTTGCCGGCGGATGTTTTGGTTGTAAAAAGTGATAAGGGAAAGTTTGGGATTTAAAGTGACCCCCTACACACATTCCTGCGCCATTCTCACCTGGGAACGGGCACAGTTCGGCTGCTCCTGGCACAGCTGTGTGGCGGCTCCCCTTTGCCACCAGGCAGGATGGCTCAGCCATCCACCAGCACCCCGAAAAAAGGCAGGGGGACGTCTTGGTCTCATACTGAGACGGCTGACCTGATAGCTATATGGTCCCAGAAACTGGAGTAACTGCAGAAACTGGAGCAGTCCTACCTGAATGCTGACACATATCGAGAAGTGGAAGAAGCCATGAGAGCTGCTGCACCGGTACACCAGAATTGCTACGCCGCTACTTTAAGTTGCCCATTTAAAAGCTCCGTGTCTGCTGCGTCGCATAGTGAGTTGGGGTCTTGGAACATGCGCAGTTTGCAGTCAGGCTTTAATTGCAACGTCCGCTGCCATGCAGCTGTGGAAGCTGAGGCACAGCTGCGGCGCATTTTAAGCCTCGTAACCCTAACCCTAACCCTAACCCTAGAGCAACATGTACGCATGCGCTGCTTGGAAAGTTTGGACTTTAAAGTGCACCCCTACACACATTCCTGTGCCATTTTCACCTAACAATAAAAAACGCTAAAACTGTAAATATTGACATATGTACAAAGGAGGTGAGGGGAGATGGCAGGGGGACAGCGGTGGCAGCGGAGGCAGCTGTGGCTGCGCATTGCAGATTCAGCAGGAGCGCGGGGACCAAAGGAGAGGAGGCATCCATGATGCTGGTGACATTGGCAACGTGCAAGTGGACAAGGATGCCAACACCAGCTGATCACCAGCTGGCAGGAGACCACCATTGTTTTTGGGCAGAGCGGGGGGGAAAGTTTAAAGGGGCTTGGGCACTTTAAATGCGCACATAGGCTTTCTGCCGCCGCTGCTTTAGCGCTGCGCAGCTGCGCATCCGCCAGCCGGCAAAGGAAAAAAAAAAGTACTACGAAGGGCGCCCCCCCCGCCCTTTTACAAGGAGCTGTATGCTTTCATTAAAAGTGATGGAAGCATCAGGCCCAACAGACTAGCCACCAGTGGGGAGCGTGTCAGGGTCCCCGCGGGCCAACCAGCCAGAGCAGAGCCTGTGCTGGTGGAGGAGGAGGAGGAGGAGGAGGAGGAGGAGACCCCAGAGCTTGAATGTGCCCAAGACCTTTTGATGCCCTCTAAACTTGCCCCCAAAGGCAAAGGTCAACTAGAGGGGGCCTGGGATCAAGGGGCAGGGAGCACTGACAAGGCACTAGGTCCCATGATGTCCCTTAAAGACATCATTTCGCCTCCCAGGGCATGTGTTCCCTCCCAGCCCTATCTACTCTATTCTACCCTTCCTGTTCTCTCCTCCCACCATGCCTGGCTCACTGGTCCCCAAACCAGCAATCTCCAAACTCTGTCCTCCCAGAATCCCAGAATCCCCAGCCACCTTGCCCTGTGGTCTGGGATTCTGGGACATGAAGTCCAAACGCCTGGGAGGACAGAGTTTGGACATTGCTATCTCACACCACTCCTGCCTAGCTTTAGACTGCACAGGGAAAAAGTTTAAAGGGGCTTGGGCGCTTTAAATGCGCACATAGGCTTTCTGCCGCTGCTTAGCGCTGTAGCTGCGCAGCTGCGCACCTCTCATGCGGCAAAAGAAAAAGAAAGCCGCGGTTTGGGCCGCCCGTGAGGAAGCTGCCTCTCTTTTTGCAGCGTCCTCCAAGGCGGCAGTTTGGAAACTCCGGGTCCGAAACGGACCCAGGTGAGGCGTCTTCACTGCCCCCCGTGTGGAAGCTCCAACACCTGAAGCACGCCCCCGGGGCGGGCTGTCTGGAGGCTCCGCATTCAGCTGAATACACCTCCAAGACGTCCTCCCCTGCCCGTCTGTAACCCGCCATAGTTTTTATGAGTGGCACATTTATTTTTTGTCCGCTGCTTAGAGTTACAAGTTCAAAGTTATTTCTTTGAATATGCACAGTAAGGAGATCCAATCCCCCATTAAAAAAACTGGTTTTTCTTCTAAAAACATATACATCCATTAGATCAATACCAGAAATATATAAGGAAGCTGTCTATATAATACTTGAATTCAAGGAATTCAAACACTATTTTTAGGACAAAGTACATATGAAATTTCAGATGGAATGGGACAAGAAACACACACTTTAACAAACAGTTGCCTCAGTTTAATATGACAGACAACTCTGAAATAATCTAGCACAGCAAAGAGGTATGATATTTTTAGATGTGATTTTCTGTTCCTTACCTGACATAAGATAATATGCTCAGAACATACAACCAGCAAGTTACATTCAAACTTTTTTGCTATTTTTTCCTTCACACGGTAATGCATGTCTGATGAGTCATCTGAATACAGTTCATAAATCTGGATTTTCTCTGGCAACTGGATTGCTAATCTGTTTTTGTAGATTGCAATTTTCTTCACAAGCTCTCTATTTTTTATTCTAACTGAAAATAAAGAACATTAGTAAAAAAATAGTTTGCAAGGCTGAATTAATGTTATGCTTATCTAGAGTTACAAGAAAGATCTGATAACCTAGTGTTAGTTATTAGCATTTCATATATTATCAGTATACACTGTAATTTAACGAATTAAACCTTTTTGAAATGGCATCCTCTCCATAAAACCATTACCCAAATCTTTGTCCTACTATTCCAACCCACCCCCATACTTCACTTAGCCTTCTTCATTATTATTATTATTATTAACCTTTATTTATAAAGCGCTGTAAATTTACACAGCGCTGTACATACAATCTTTTAGTTAGACGGTTCCCTGCCCTCAGGCTTACAATCTAAGAAGACATGACACAAAAGGAGAAGGGAGTGGTGGTGGGGAATGGGATCAGGTCCAGCAGTTCTCCACCTCTGAGGCCTGGACCAAGGCAGATGGACTGGAGGAAGGGCTTGGCTTCTTAATTAATGGTTAAAAGGAGGCTTCCTGGGTCAGAGAGGGGCTAGCCTCTGGGAATGCTTCTCTAAACAATATACACTGGTACCCCGGGATACGAATGCGCCGCGTTACGAAATTTCCGGGTTACGAAAAAATCCATTAAAAAAAACTGTTCCGGGTTACGAAGGTTATTTCGGGTTACGAAAAAAATTTTGGTGCTTTTCGGCGTTTTTTTGCACCAAATCGCGGCTTTCGCTATTAGCGCCTATGGGGCTTCGGCTTGCGAATGCTTTTCGGGTTACGAATGGCGCCGCGGAACGAATTAATTTCGTAACCCGGGGGAGCCCTGTAGTCTTTAACTCAGTTTTGAAACTGGGTAGAGAAGTGATGAGGTGTGCATGTGGAGGAAGAAGGTTCCAGGAGTAAGGGGCAGCAAGCAAGAAGGGATGAATTTGGGAGGGGGCAGTGGTAGTCTTACACTGTGACAGGAGACCTTGACTACAAGAGCGGAGGGTGCGAGTAGGAATGTAAGGAGAAAGAAGGTCAGATAAGTAAGGAGGGGCCAATCCATGGAGGGCTTTGAAAGTCAATAATAAAAGCTTGTACCGGATGCGGAAGGGGAAGGGGAGCCAATGAAGGAAGGATAACCTGTAAGTGGTAGTGAAGCCAGCTGCAACAGAGCTGTTCACAGGGAATATCTAAGACCTATAACCTTTGGCGGGCCATATGCGGCCCCTGGGCCATATGTTATGCAGGCCTAGTCTAGATCAAGGGAAGTAATAGTGCCACTCTATTCTGCTTTGATCAGGCCCTACCTGGAATGCTGTGTCCAGTTCTCGGCTGCACAATTCAGAAAGGATGTGGACAAGCTGAAGCATGTCCAGAGGAAGGCAACCATCAGGCCTGGCCTAGAGCAAGCAGATGAGCCCTCCCTTTGTCATTTACATCATCAGAAGGAGAGTGAGACCTGCCAGCTCCATCACGCCTGGCCTAAATTAAGAAGCACAGCCCTCCTTCTAGTCCATCTGCCTTGGTCCAGGCCTCAGAGGGAGAGAAGAACTGCTGGACCTGATCCCCTTCTCCACCACCATTCCCTTCTCCTTTTGTGTTGTGTCTTTTTAGATTTTAAGCCTGAGGGCAGGGAACTGTCTAATTAAAAATAATAATTGTATGCCACTCTGATAGCCTTTAGAGCTGAAGGGCAGGGTATAAGTACTCTAATCAATAAATAAATCAAAATGGTGAAGAGTCTGGAAATCATGTCTTATGAAGAGAGACTTGGGGAGCTGAGTATGTTTAGCCTGGAGAAGAGATGGTTAAGAGGTGATATGATAGCCCTGTTTAACTATCTGAACAGTGAAGATAGTTGAGAAACTCTCAGATCAGCTTCAGTGGGACAGGGAAGTGACAGTGCAACTGTAATGCTTTGTCTGCTTTCCTATACTACCATTTTCATCACAGCTGGTGCTCCAAACTTAGGGCTGAGCCAGTTTGAAGAACACCTCAAGGTTTAAATAGATGACATACTGAGACTGAATTTAGAAAGAGTGCTCCCTCAAGTGGTGAAAGTCACCTAAATGCAAAAAAGTCCTATTTTCCCACACATACTACAGGTTGAACATCCTTTACCCAAAATGCATGGGACAAGAAGTGTTTCAAATTTTGGATTTATTTCTCTTTTAATGTTCGCATATACTGTACATAATGATACACCTTGGAGATGGGACCAAATCTAAATACAAAACTCAGTTATGTTTACACATAGCCTGAGAACAATTTTATACAATATTTTAAATAATTTTGGTCTCCAAATAAGGTTGATTACACTGAACCATCCGAAAGCAAAGGTGTCACTATCTCAACCACCCATAAAAAAGCTTTGAAATTTGGAGCATTTTTGGATTTTCACATAAGGGATACTGAACCTATACACAATTTGAACTTCCTGTGCACTGTTTCAGCGATATGAACTGTAAATCCTGATGCTTGGCTCCTTACCATACAGATAAATAATGGAAAATTCAGCTTATCCCCCTCCCCCGCCCTACTGCTTTTCTGTTTTTCACTATTAACTTTGTAAAAGAGAGCTGCTGTAATATCTTTTCTTTCTTTTCAAAAGAAGACTTTGATTCCTAGAGTGGAAATATGCCACCAACAGAAGCAGTTTATCTTGTTCAGTGTGTTTAAATGGCAACAATCCAAAGGATACAGGGTTTGGGAAGAGAAGGCTACTGGTGAATCAGTCCCTGTCCTGCCCATGTCCCAAAGGATGATCCTATTGGTAAAAAGTAACTGATGTAGAGCTGTGAATTAGCTGATGAAATGTTCTTGTTTTTTTTCCCCCATCTGTACATTTCCCCGAGCAATGGGCGACTAAACAAAGCAGACGACTAAACAAAACAATATTAAAGTAAGGAGATGAGGCTTGGTTTCAGAGGCAGCTTGAAGAGTAGTGGTCAGTAACATTTCATACCTTATCTCCTGGACTGGCTAATATATATATATATATATATATATATATATATATATATATATATAGAAAGAATTCACTATGCACTATTTTTTCACCTCAACCCAGAGATGAGGAGTGAAGCGTGGTAAAAAGGAGAAATGAATATGTGCACTAGGAAGATTTGCATCTAAATATATACGAGATGCAGAGTTACGAAGAAATCGTCTTCCCACTCTGAAATAATTTCTCCAGACACACAGCACCCGTGTAAAATGTATTTATATTCCCAAAGTTAATTTCTGAACTTTGTGTTTCAATTAGAAATGGGGGGGGGGGACGTTAGGCCTCCACTGTTGGTAGGAATGCTAATTCCTTGTCCCCTTGTTTCACATTATTAGGCAGATTATTCAGTTATAATGTCAGATAAATCCACCCTTTCACTCCATTACTGTTATTGCCATCAACAATTTTAAGTTAACATTAAAACATAACTGTCAATAACATTAAAACAATTTAAAACATACAAGTTAACAAACTGTACACTTAAAAGAACTAAAGCATCAGATTAAAAACCAAGTTGCCTGCCAATAGAAGGAAAGAAGGAAGGGACCATTCTAGCCTCCTTAGGAGAGAGGTTCCAGAGTCTAGGAGCAGGCAATGAGAAGGCCTTTATTTTCATAGTAATTTTGAATAGAGAAAGATAATGCTAATTTTGAATGAATTATTACTTTGGAGGATGCATACTGAAATACTGTTATTTCATAAAGAGAAGAGTACAGTGCAAACACAGGCAAGCAAAGTAAAAAAGTATGAGAAAATTCCCCAGAAAAAAGGTACACAGAGAGTGACAAAAAGCTGAAAAGAAGAATATAGAATGATGAGAAATACTTGGGACATGCAGAACTGCAACTGCTTATGGAACTTCAATTGTAAACACAACCTTCATACACAGGTCTGACTGCCGAAGCTCTTATTTCTAAAGCAATTCTGTTGCTGGAGGGAAAATGTGCTAGCTTCTAATTATAAGCTCTGCATCTCATCTCTTTTGATCCCCAAATCCCCCGTTAACTCTTTAAAATTCACTTTTTGAACTCTCTTCTGCAGTATCTACTTATTCCCCCCCCCCCCCCCAAAACCCCAACAACAGCCTACAATCACCCAGGATTCCTGAATCTTCCAATCACACTTTGTCAAGGACAGCATGATAGGAGAGGGGCTATACACTTCTCTATGTATTGTATAAAAATGTAGAACTAGCTGATGAATGGATATATTTCACTGGTTCAATCAACTGTGTAAAGCAATAGTGTAGATCTGAACACTATTTAAAATATAGTCTAAATCCAGACTTTGCTTCCACATGCAGAAAGTAGAAGATAATGGGGTGCCAATTTCCTCCCTTTCCCTGGGGACCCTTATGCCTTTTGAAAATCTGCTGGAGGAATTGGGGACTGATGGGAAAGAGGGGGGTCGACAATACTCTACTTTCCTTCCAACACTGAAATCCCTCTGGTAGATCAAAGCTTTCCAGAGACAGAAGGCAACATAAGGTAATGCATAATTCCAGCCCTGCATCTTCCATTCCTATGCCTTAGGGTAGCCTACAATTTAGGATCCAAAACAAACAATAAAACCATCACGTCAATAAAAAAACAACTTAATAAACAATCAATTTAATAAGCAATCACTGGCATCAAGAACAAAAAGCCAAAATAACATCCACATCAAAACTGGGCCTGCTAAGGATGTAAACTCACAGCCTGGGTGCTGAGTCAGGGCATAGATGACGCAGCACCAAAGGAGCGCTATTTGCGGCTCCTTTTTGCACCATGGAAAGGCCAGATCAGGGCTGCGGCATGTGGTTGCTGTGGCCCCAATCTGGCGAAGACAGAGGAGGCTTCAGGCCACCCCTTCAGGGGCTGTCTGTACAGCACCTCAGTTTCCTGAGGCAGCAGAATATATTGTTTCATGCAAAAGGAATATCCAAGGAACACAGGCAAAGAAATATATTCCACATAAAGTTGTTGGGTTTTTTTACTGTCAAAAATGCAGACAGCTATTGATTACTGGTGAGAGGCGAGGGACCCTCACCCCCAAATAATAAGCTACATGAACGTCTGCTAAAATTTACCTTTCTGTTCAGTGATGAGATGCTGAACTATGACATCAGTCATACTGTCTCTGTAAGCATAGCGATCCTTATAAAGGCCATGGACTGTACTGAAAATCAGTTGATAAAATGAAATTGTTCCATCCTGACTTCCTACTGCCTGAAAAGAAAGCAAAAGATTACTAAAAGTTCAAATTCATGCATAAGTTAACTATAAGTTAGAAAGACTGAAAAAAGCTCAGAATTTACTGGAAATGTCATTTTACTTTGCATGATACGCAGAGAACTGTAGTTGTTAAGTAACTAATAAAGGTGAAAATAATCTAAGATTACTTGACCTTTACTGAAACTTCACAGAGGTCAATTTCTTTTTCCAAACAAGCAATAACTTTCAGTCTCAGAAGGAAAGGGAAAGCAAACAAGAGAATTTTGTGCTCCAATATATTTGGGAGATAGGATTTTGAATATTTATTCAAAATGTAAGTAATGCTAGTTATCAGTGAATTTTCATTGCAGAGATCTGTTCTCAGACATCTTGTCTGTAGCTGAACTTAATAAAATACACATTTTCTTTAACTTCGTGCAGCCCCATATATAAATCCCTAGTGTAATAAAAAGTTGCAATAGATGTATCTATTATATAATTGTGACAGTCAGTCTCATTCACCCAACTATTTTTCTCTCATGGCAGCACAATGGGTCTTTTTATCCCACCAATGCCACTAATATGTGACGGCTACCTCCTTAGCTGCTACCAATAACTGATGGGATGCTGTGTGAGATTTCCCCTCCGAATCCCCTGGTTAGTTTTTTCTTATTTCACCTCACTGCTTGCCACCAAATTGCGTGATGAGACCCTCGAACTCAGATCCCTTGCTTGAGTTCCTTCCACACTTGCTCAGTCGCTCAGGTGCCACTCTTTAGGAAGATAGAGCACTCACTATTTTGAGAGTTCCCAGCGATAAAAGTGTTATTAATTCATGGTAGCGTTTTATTTATATTTTCTTAAAATATCTCAAGCAACCACATGTTCAGCCAAAACAAAAAATAAACTTTATTTACCAGATGATTGGTTACAGTATCTTTCTTGTGGCTGTTATTCAGAATTGATATGGTGTTTATTTGCTTAAACAGTTACAAAGATTTACAGTATCTGTTACTATATTCTATAAGTGGTCTCTAGGTTACAGTTTCACATGAAACTTATGAGTAGACCCTGAGCTTTAGAACTTTGTTGATACTTATGATTTTCCTAACCACACCTATTCAATTTCCACATTTGACCTAAAAGAGGCCATACACCACTTAAACGGTTTATGGTAGTTTCCCCAGCCTTTTCCTGGCTGTAATTCCTCAGGATTTTCTGGACACCATTTACCAAGTACTCTCCTAGTCCCTAACCTGAGAACTCAAAATCCCTATCCAACAGCTTCTCTCAGCAGTATACTTCAGCCTCCCTGGCTGATAAAGCCCCCTCAGGGTCAAACAAACCTTTAACTCTAGTTTTAAGCTCAGTCCTCATCTTCCTGTCTCATTTTATCCGATTCCCTATCTATCTACATATGCCTCGCTCAGCCTATTCATACCCGCTCCTGAGAGTAGCTTCCACCTTTTCTTGGTTATATTCCCACTGGCTGTTGCCAGGCTCACTCTGACTGGATACTGTCAATGTTCCAATCTGCCTTTTCTCCACATTATATAACAGATCAAGCTAAACTGATCAAGATTTAAATAAAGGAAGCCTGTATATGGACCCCTCAGGAAATTACAGAAAATCAAGGAAACAAAGGCCATGAAAGTGGGTAACTGAATGTCAGAACAGCCACCAAGATGACTAACAAGGAGAGAAGAAGGAAAATGATCCTTGTGATCATAATGAGGTTGCTCCTAGTCAGAAAGAAAGAGAAGGTGGTTTTTTGTGGGTTTTTCAGGCTATGTGGCCATGTTCCAGAAAAGTTTCTTCCTGACGTTTTGCCAGCATGGAACACGGCCACATAGCCCGAAAAACCCACAAAAAACTATGGATGCTGGCCATGAAAGCCTTCGACTTTACAAAGAGAAGATGAAAACCCAGTTGCAGCAGCAGCCCAAATGAAATCCACTAGGGTTCATCATTCTCTCTCTGTATTGCTTCACACATTATACTTTTAGGTTTACACCTAAAATTATAAATACAGGTAAGAATTGAGGTCCATCAGGGTACTGTGTTATCCTGTATGCTTGAGCTTCTTCACACTATGGGAAATGATCCTAGAAATGACATCTGAAAAAATGTAAAATGCCATTTCAAAATGGTTCAGCCCCTCCAGACTAGATTGTAAGAACAAAAGCAAGGATCTAAAAAGAGAGGGAAAATGTATGAGCAAGGTTTCTGCAAGTAGACTCTTACCACGTAATTGGAATCTGGCTTAGCTTTACATGTCCACACCCAAGTGTTCTGTTCTCCTATAGTACCCAAGCGCACTCCATCCTTTGTATAGAGGGATACTTGTTTGTCTGAGCCTCCAAGCAAGATGTATTCACCCTTTGAAAAATAGCTAACGCAGCAAGGGTCAAAATTCAGGACTCTATCCTTTCCAATCTATAAAAATATGAAAGTATTAAAATATTTTTTAAAATCATGCATCTTTGAAACTACATATAATTAATAAAAAATCTAATGTAAATGTGACATATAGATGAGACCTGCTATAGTAACCTTTTATTTTCACAATGCACACTTAAGCCAGAGACTCTGGTCAGTGTTTAGCACTGTCAAGGTATAAGTCTACCTTCTATGCCATTTCTGTTCCTCTAGCTAGAGTGGAGGGAGCCCACTTACAATAATCCTGTTTATCAATCCTTGGCTTTGAAATAGACTATAATATTGACAATTGGCACAACTCAACACATCTGTGGAAATACGCTAAAGTTACACCTGAGAAACAGTTCCATTTGAATTAGCCAAAGATTAGGAGGACAATGCTTTCTCTTTCGTTGCAAGTAGACTTTGACTCATGGCAACCCTGTGGATGAGACCTCTCTAAGGACCTCATCCTCAACCTCTCTGCTCAGGTCCTGCAGGCCCAGACCCGTGTCCTCCCTCATTAAGTCTAACCATCTGGGATGTGGTCTTTCTCTCTTTTTCCTGCCTCCCACCTTTCCTAGCATAATTGCCTTTTCTACACCCTGGTGGTGCAGTGATTAAATGCCAGTACTGCAGCCACTCACTCAGAAACCACAAGATTGTGAGTTCAATCCCAGTGAGGGGCTCAGGGTCGACTGAGCTTTGCATTCTTGCGAGGCCAATAAAATTAGTACCCAGCTTGTTGGGGACAATTAGCTTCTAGATGTAAACTGTTTAGAGACTCCTTACTGCAGTATGAAATGGTATATAAATGAAGTTGCTATTGCTATGCTAATGATTTTTTCCCCTCATAATGTGGACAAAAAACAACAGAACAAAAAACGGGAAAGCACATATTCACATAGAAGAGAAAAAGGAGACAAAGACCCAATGGCTGTGTGATGGTTCAAAAACTTTTATTTCTTAAAAAGCCCAATGCCTTTCAGCCTTGTCACCATTTGGCTTTCTTCAGGGGCTATCACCAGAAATTTCTGGAGTTGCAGTCTGCACTCTCAATCTCTGAGTATTAGAAGATCCTTCTAATACTCAGAGAGTCCACTTAGATTAAGTGTGCAGATTTTAAGAAATAAAAGGTTTTGGACCATCACACAGCATGTGGGGACTTTCAAAATACAACAGTCTCAATTTAGTTATCCAGGGATAGTTTGGGCTTGATCTGTTCTAGGACCCATTTGTTTGTCTTTTTGGCTGTCCATAGTATCCTTAGCACTCTTCTCCAAATGGTTTTATTTTCTTTCGACTGGCTTTTTTCATTGTCCTATTTGCACATCCACAGATTATGATGGGGAATAAAATGGCTTGGAATACCCTCACTTTAGTGTTCATAGGTATGTCTTTACACTTTATGATCCTGTCCATTTCTTTCACAGCTGTCCTTCCCAATCCTATTCATCTGATTTCTTGACTGCAGTCCCCATTCTGATCAATATTTGAACCACGATATGAGAACTCTTTGACTATTTCAACTATCTTGTTATCTAGGGTGATATCTCCTTCGCAACTTGTAAATTTGATACAAGTTTTCCTTATGACTTGTACAGACACTAGCACTGGAGTGGGAGCAGCCATTTCAACAACTGTGGATAGAGGGGCATATGAACTGCGGAGTCACTGTTACCATCATGAGAGAAGAGAAAGCCATAAGATATAGGTTGCTCCAAGCTGCTCTCACTTTAAATAGTCTGCATAACTTTGGTAACAGGTTCCCTTAGCTAAAAATCATGCTGCTGAATGTCACGTTGATTAATCAGAAAACAACCTTGACCCTTAATGAGCATGCTGACCTAGCTTGCATTATAAAGACCTAGCTGGGTGATGTTAAAGTGCTAACATCTTCCAGAATTGTCTTCCTGGATTTTCTGTGGAACAACAGGCAAAGGCTGGGGAGTAGGGGAAGTGGAACTGCAGTGGCCTGTCGGGATTCCATCTCCCTCAATAAGTACCCCACTCTACAGTCTACTGAGTCTGAGTGTATTTAAAGGTTCATGGTGAGGACAGAATAGAAATTCTTTTGGTGTACCCCCTACTCTACAGTCTCCCTTCTTGAGATTGCTGAGCTAGTCTCAGCAGTAGTGATGGGAGTCACCCAAACCTGTGCTGGAAGACTTAAACATCCATGCAGAGACCACTCTGTTGACAGTAGCTGAGGACTTCATGTCCTTCCATCATGACCATGAGCTTGTTACAAGTAATTTCTGGAGACACCAATGTTGCCAGCCATACTCTAGATTTAATTTTCTGTCTTGAGCTGGATGGTGGTGATCTGGGGTGGAGGAATTTCCTATAGTTGCACTGCTGTAGACAGATCACTATCTGATGGGTTTAGACTCACAGGGACTTGGAGCCTCTGCAGGTGTGAGGGGAAAACCAATTAAGATGGTCTGCCCCCAAAGGCTTATGGTTCTGGATGGATTCTTGATTCTCTTGGGGAGCTTCCTGTTGTCAGGGAAGGTGATCCTGTTAAAGCCCTAGATGACTTCTGGAATACAGAAATGGCCAAGATGATGGGCACAATTGACCCTGAGTGTCCTCTTTCATGGAGTGGAGCTAAGTGAGCCTCCAGGTTTTCTAGGGAGTTTGAAGTGATTAAATGAATGGGATGGAGACTAGTGTGACAATGACAGGTGACTCAGAATGAGTCCAACCAAATACATTCTAGAGCTCATTGGAAAGCCTGTGCCATGTTGTGGCAGCAAAGAATTTTTTCTTCTCTGCCACTATTGCATCTGCACAGTGTCATGTAACAAAGCTATCTCTAGCGGTTGGGGCTTTTTATGTTCTGCCCCACTTAGCATCCCACTGTGAACAATTTGTGTGACATCTGAGGATAAAACTGCTGAGATTCACTCAGACCTGGAGGTTATAGTGGATGTAAACTTGGCTCCTGTGTTACCGGATACATTTCAGTCTGTGCAAACAGATTATATGACAGCATCTCAGCTCTAGGAATTTCTGGATGAAATGGATTAATGAGATCTATTTCAATCTGGCTTCTGTCCTGGCCATGGGACTGAGACAGCTTTGGTTACCTTGATGGATGACTTATGCAGCGGACTAGATGAGTGGAGTGTGTCCCTGTTGGTTCTGCTGGACTTTTCAGTGGTTTTTGATGCCACTGACCATGGTAAACTTTTAGGGCAACTCTCTGTGATGAGAATAGGTAGCACTGTTGAATAGTGATTTCCATCATTCTCAGAGGGATGGACTCGGTGGTGCTGGAGGATGCCTGTTCATTATCCTGGCCCCTGGCCTGTAGAGTCTGTTTAAAATCTACACGAAACTGTTAGGAGAGGTCATCCAAAGTTTGGGGGTTCAGTGTTACTGGTATGTTGATGGCATCCAACTCTTTTTTCCACCTTATTCCAAGGAAGTTGTTTCTATACCAAATCAGTGTCTAATGTCAGTAAGGGATTGGATGAGGATGATAAAACTGAAACCTAACTCAGATAAGACAGAGATGCCTCTAGCCAGTTGTAAGGAAGATCAGGGAATAGGTATTCAGCCTGAACTGGATAGGGTTACACTCCTGAAATTTCAGGTTTGCAGCTTGGACATATTCCTGAACTCAGATCTGAGCACTAATGTGCCAGCTGCACCCATTCATTGAGAAGTCAGATCTGGCTACAGTAACACATATCTTGATTATATTCTATTTGGGCAACTGTGACACACTCTACAAGGGACTGTATTTGGAAACTGTTCAGAAACTCCAGGACAAGCAAAACACTGCAACTAGGCTGACTGGGGCTGGTAACAGGAATCCCCTGTTGAAACTCCTCTAATGAAACGGCTTCCCTGGCTACAGATCCATTTCCAGGGAGAATTTAAAGTTCTGGTTATGACCTTTAAAGCCTTACATGGCTTGAGTGCAGACTATCTAAAAAATCATATCTTCCCATAAGAAATAGCCAGAGTTCTAAGATCTTTGGGGGAGGCCTTTCTCTCACTCCCACCACTTTCATAGGCACAGTTGGAAAGGACATGGGAAAGAGCTTTCTCGGTGGTTGCTTCTATATTGTGGAACTTCTTTCTATAGGAGGTTCAGAGAAGCCCCTCTCTGCTCTCTTTCTGCTTACAGGTTAAGATCTTTTCATTTAAGTGGGCCTTTGACTCATTTTTTCTCATATGTCAGAGCAATACTTAAATAAAGTGTGCTTCTATTTTTATTTTGTTTCATCTTTTTAATGACATTTCATGTGTGTTTTAATAATGTTTTAACTATGTATTTTAAACCGTATAATTTTAGCTAAACTGTTATTTTAAATTTTGAAAGCTATCTTGGGTTCCTTGGCAGGAGAAAAACAGAATATTAAATTAAATAATTAATTAATTAATACAGTGTGCTCACATCATACATGATAGCCTTTAGGGCTGAAGGGTGGGGTATAAATACAGTACCATAAATAAATAA
This sequence comes from Sceloporus undulatus, assembly GCF_019175285.1. NCBI lineage: Eukaryota > Metazoa > Chordata > Lepidosauria > Squamata > Phrynosomatidae > Sceloporus > Sceloporus undulatus. Next base: position 48,079,255 of record NC_056523.1, on the reverse strand, counting down.
TAATAAATAATAACAATCATACGCGGGCACCTTTTATGTGGCTTTCAGCTTATGCTGAAAGCCGTGCGACAGAAGAAACAATGGCGCGCCACGCGTCATGCACAAGCCCCATTATATCCAATGGGGCTCGAGCATACGCACTATTTCCCTTACACAGGAAGGTCTGGAACGGATCCCCTGCGTAAAGCAAAGATGCACTGTAAAATATAAATAATAATATAAATTCTTGCAAAAATACTACAAACATACTACAAAAAATGCAATAAAATGGCCAGAAAGCAGACCTATGGTTTTCAAGATTCTGCTACATGATAAGAGGAACTATTAACAACCAACATCACTTCACAAGGAAGAAAAAAACAAAGTATGTTTTCCAAGACAATGTATTAACATATAACTTACTTGCTTGCCACTCAGCTGATAAAAGGAAAGCCTTTGTCCCCAATCTGCCACAGCTAAGATGTCATTGTGTTCATCTCTGCCAAGTACAAAAGAAAGCCCAATTATGTTATGTAGTAAACAGCCCTCCTCAACTACAAGCACCAGATAGCCTCTAGTATTTTCTACTACAATGACATATGTCAGACAGCAGTAGTATCAAGAGCACTAAGGCAGAATGACTGCATGAAATTTGCACCTGTACTAAAGAAACAGATTTTAACCTAAAAGGACTGATAACAAAACACCTGTGATGGTGGGGTTTCTATGTAGTTTCTTATCTCTTAAATGTTTGGCCTGGTGGGTCATAGATAGCTGTCTAACAGTAGATGGTATGACTCTGAGACAGCTGTCTATGTCCCATAGACAGATCTATGCCCCCCTATCTATGTCTAACTCAATCCTGTCTATATTGACTGGCAGCAAACCTCTGCAGTTTTGAAGCAGTGTCTTTCTCAGCCTTACCTGGAAACACCAAAGACTCAAAGTAAGATCGTTGGCATGCAAAGCATGTGCCCTACAGCAATGGTGTGATACACATTTCATTTTATTCTAAGCATTGTGGGGGAAAAAAGGAGATTTTAGCTTGCTTAGAAATTTACATAATCTAACTTCAATTTGTAAATGAAGTTGGCTTTAGCAGTCACTGGTGGTTAGGAAATGCATCTAACTCTACCTGCTCAAGGGAAATACAATATATCCAAACTTAAAGCAACATTCCTTCATTTATATTTAAAGTGTAATACTCAAATTTTATACTTCTATAACTTCCATGATTCAACACACACTCTGGCCTCCATGTTGTCAAGACTCCACTCTCCTCCCCTGCAGTATATTTTGCCTGCCACCAGGACTTACCCCTGGAATCTCTATTGCTGATCTCCATCTTCCATTGCATGAAACACATCCATCAATCTCACTCTCATAGAAGAACAGTTACTCTGTCTCACTGAATATATAATTTTCCTTCACACAGCTGCACATAACTTGACAAATCACAATACATACACCTCTAGAACTAAAATATTTCTCCTATCCCAGCAGAAGTGTCTTATTTTACTTCAGTTATCCTCCTGAAACTCCGTTGCTCAAAATTTTAAGTAAACATTCGTCTATTTCTAAGTCACAACTTTCCATTTAATTGGATTTTATGAAACAATTCTATTCAAAGAAAAACACTACGTATGTCAGCTCAGGAGCTCAGTTGACCGGTATAGCATTGACCCATTCAACTGCTTGCTGGAACTCAAGGGAGCTTCTTCATGTGAGCTGAAGATTCCTAGAATCAATTTGTGTGGCAATAGCATGGATATTTTCCCAAACATGCCCCACACCAGCTTCCTCCAAGCTCTGAGAACTTGTGTCAAGCAAATGAATTTAGGAAAATATGAGACAAATACACTGGAAACATGAAAATTCAGATTAGAGTATTAAAAAGGAGGTCCCACAGGGGTCTCTTCTGGGCCCAGTGCAATTCAATATCTTTATCAATGACTTGGATGACAAAATTGGAGGCATACTTATCAAATTTGCAGATGACACCAAACTAGGAGGAGTAACTAATACACCAAAGGACAGGATCAAAATTAAAAATGACCTTAATAGATTAGAAAGCTAGGCCAAAGCTAACAAAATGAATTTCAACACAAAGAAATGTAAGGTACTGCACTTAGGGCGGAAAAACGAAATGCACAGATATAGGATGGGTGACACCTGGCTTAACGAGACTACATGTGAACGGGATCTGGGAGTCAAGTAGACCACAAGTTGAACCTGAGTCAACAGTGTGATGCGGCAGCTAACAAGGCCAATGTGATTTTAGGCTGCATCAATAGAAGTATAGTGTCTAGATCAAGGGAAGTAATAGTGCCACTATATTCTGCTCTGGTCAGGCCCCACCTGGAATATTGTGTCCAGTTCTGGGCACCACAATTTAAAAAGGATGTGGAGAAACTGGAGTATATCCAAAGGAGGGCGACCAAAATGGTGAAGGGTCTGGAAACCATGCCCTATGAGGAATGACTTAGGGAGCTGGGGATATTTAGCCTGGAGAAGAGAAGGTTAAGTGGTGACATGATAGCCCTGTTTAAATATTTGAAGGGATGTCATATTGAGGAGGGAGCAAGCTTGTTTTCTGCTGCTCCAGAGACTAGGACCCAGAGCAATGGAAGCAAGCTCCAGGAAAAGAGATTCCACCTCAACATTAGGAGGAACTTCCTGACAGTAAGGGCTGTTCAACAGCGCAACAGACTCCCTCGGAGAGTGGTGGAGTCTCCCTCTTGGAGGTCTTTAAACAGAGGCTGGATGACCATCTGTCAGGTATGCTTTGATTGAGATTTCCTACATGGCAGGGGGTTGGACTGGATAGCCTTTGTGGTCTCTTCCAACTCTATTACTCTATGATTCTAGGAACATGTTGGAAAGGTCAGCGTGGGCAACATTGTGAGATTATTCCTGAAGAACCTCAAGGAGTCACATAATGTTGCTCATATCGTGTTAATTAAAAATACAAACTGATATTGAGACTTCAGAAGGTTACGATTTAAATATACAACTTTACACAAGTTCCAAGTTTTACATCCTTGACTCACGAGCTGGCATTCCTAGGACTCTCATCTTCCTCATGTTCTTCTTCCTCTGCCTCACTACCCTGACTACTGCATGTGATGGACTTCAGAACTGGTATGTCCTCTAAACAGGTGTGACCTCCCTCCTCCTCTTCTTCGCTGTCTCTAGCAGTCCAGAGATTCTCCCATCGACTGTAAACATCAATTATTCATTCATATAACCACTGCTATAAAACTCAAATTTCAAAATATATTAATGCAAGCTTGACTACCCTGACATTAAAGAAATATTTTTAAACGATCCTCTATGAAATTTATTAATTGGAACAATAAGTCCTTATCAATGCAAAGTCCTTTATTCGCCCAGTTAGGACACCATGGCTCTGTGGGGTACAGCAACATAAAGAAAATGCCAGGAAATTGTCAAACTGTCAAAACACTATGCCTTCCAAACACTGAAAGGTTAAGAAACTGGATGTAACATTTGTTTTACATGTACTTACCAACTGTTTACATGAAGTACCTACAAAATTGTTTACATACATACCCTGGTATAATTACATGTACCAGACAGCCAAGATTGGTTGAAGTGCCTTGTTACATGTACACATAATGGATACTTGCTGCCGTATAAAGTGTGTAATGGTTCTTGGTCTTTATGCCTTTAGATGACTCCTCTCCCACATTCTACCATTATCACTAAATTAACCAAGAGTATCTTGTGAGATTGCTATCTGTCAAAGCAGCTAGGCAAACACAGAGGCACTCTTGGCAGCTACACTATAAACTCACTTTGCAAAGACTCCCTTTGCAAAGAAATTCACTGGACTTTCAGAATTTTTCAGTAACATTTGATTATCGCTAAACTTGCTTTTATGCAGTGGATTATGCCGAAAACAGGATCAGAGTTATTACAAATTCAGTTTTTCCTGTTTATTTTAAATGGAACATGTTTTACATTTGTTTTTCCTTGAATTAGTGTTACCTTCTTTAATGAGACAGGAAGGGCTACAAAGAACAAATATACTTTTAAATTACATCACATAAAATGTACAGGGTTTGTTCCAAAATAGTTGTCCCTCCTGATTCGTGGGGAATCTGTTCCAGACACCACCACCCCACAAAATCCGGGAAAATGCCGATATTCAAGTTGCCATTTATTTCAATGGTGGTGTGCTCCTGGGCGCATGCACCATTTTGTTCCTCCCTGCTTGCCATCCACAAATGGGCGAGACCACAGACTCCAAGCCCATGAATCGGCAGGGACGACTGTATTTACCTCCTACCAATCTGAAAAGATAGAACTGATTAATTATTCCGTGCTTTATTTCTCCAATGATTTCTCAAGACTTGGGTATAGTTTAGCTGTAACAATTATTCATGCTTCCATTCATGGAGTTTGAAACTTGATAGTCCCCCCACATAAAAAATAGTTTTCTCAGTTCCTTCAATATGGATTTTTTTAAAAAATATGGTCATGCATTAATTGTTAAAATTAAATGCAGAGACTAGTGAGCAATGTTTGTTGTTGTTGTTTTCCTTATGGAAATGGGGTTTTCTTGCCAAGAAAATGGGGTTTCTTGTTTCTTCAGAGGGGGTTTGCCATTGCCATACTCTGTGGCTGAGAGTGTGATTTGCTCAAGGTCACCAAGTGGGTTTCCATGGCCCAGCTGGTATTCAAACCCTAGTCCCACAGTGTCCAGGTTCAATGCCGAAACCATTACATCATGCTGTGAAGTGTAGGCACCAGCAAATATAAATAACAGAGCCACTGGAACATTTGTGTAAGCTGTAATTTTGTATAATTATCAGAAAAATATTGTATGTATTTGGAATATATAATTACTTCATGTTTTCAATAATAATAATAATAAGAAGAAGAAGAAGAAGAAGAAGAAGAAGAAGAAGAAGAAGTAATGTAAGTCAGATAAATGAGAGCCAGCCTGTATCCTAGCTAGCCAAGCAACTAGGGACATAAATCTACTTTTAACAGCCAGGCACTTCAAACAGTGAACTACAAAATGGGCCGATTCTGGATTGTTAAAACAGAAGGAAAATCAACACACGGGTTTTTTTTCTGCTGTGATCCAATTTCTTTTGCATGTCAAAAATCATCCCATAACATTTTGCAATTAAATGTATAGGTGGTTCTCCCCAACAGCTAACAGTGGGCAATCACAGCCAACCATTGGTCATATGTTTGTTGTTGTGTACCTTCAAGTCATTTCCATTTTACAGTGATGCTACAGTAAACCTATCACTGAATTTTCTTGGCAAGATTTGTTCAGAGGGGGAGGTTGCCTTTGCCTGCCCTTGAGACTGAGAGTGTGTCTTGCTTAAGGTCAGCCAGTGTGTTTCCATGAACAAGCAGGGATTCAAACGCTTGTGTCCAGTCCAGAATCATAGTTCAACACTCAAAGTACTACATCATGCTGGCTTACTGGTCATATAAACTTCTTCTATTTTTACAATACAAAGAACTTTGGTCATCATTTCTGACCTGGCTTCAGGCCCTGATCTGAAACTGAAAACCTTGACTGCCTTTGTTAAAGACCTATACTGGGAACTAGACAAAGGTTAGCACTTCCTTCCTAGTTTTGCTGAAACTTTCTATGGCATTCACTATCCTCAATTATGGTGCTTTTCCTATATGTTTATTATTATTATTATTATTATTATTATTATTATTATTATTATTATGCTTTATTTATATAGCGCTGTAGATTGGCATCTGGAAATACAGTGGTTCTGATCCTCTCTTGCTGAACAGTCTCAGAAATAGGTGCTGGAAGGTCAGTGTTCAACCCTGTTTTCTAATATCAGCAAGAAATGGCTGGGATAGTTTAGGTTTAAATGGCCTCATCAATATGCTGAAAAATAAACAGTTTTAGCTCTCCTTTTTAATGACAGCCACAAAGACTATGGAAGTACTGAAGAGATGCCAGGATGCAATAATGAACTAGAATCAGGCCAACAAGTTGTAGCTCAATCCAAACATGTCAGAGATCATACTGGTACACAGATAATCACTGAACAAGAGTACAGCCTATTCCAGATTGCAGTACAGCCTATTCCAGATTGCATTGGAGTCCCTCAGGTTAGCATCCTTAGAAGTTTTTGGATTTCGGTTTGAATTTTTGGATTTGGATTAGTTTAGCAGTTTAGGAGTGCTCCTCTTTCCACTGTTGTTCCTACATGTACAGGTGGTTGTTATGATGAGACTTACTGCCAGTTCTGCCTCTTTTTGGAAAAGTTAGAACTGGCAACAGTGACAAATGCTTTGGTTGGGAACTACAAATGGTGCAGAATGCACTAGCCATACTGCTTTCTGCCATATGCGTTTTAGAGCAGATTGCATTGATTTTACGTAAACTGCACTTGCTTCTGATTTGTTTCCAAAGCAAATTAAATGTGATAGTGATTCTCTATAAAGCTCCAAACAGCTTGAGTCCAGAACATTTTGCAAAGACCATCTCCTGTCCATATGAACATGCCTATAGTTGAGATCATCTCAAAGAGCCTGGGTGGCCATGGTTAAATGCCAGTACTACAGCCACAACGCTGTGAGTTTGATCCCAAGGCTCCAAGGCTGACTCAGCCTTTTATCCTTTCATAGGTCAGTAAAATGAGTACCCAGCTTGTTGGGGGCAACTGGATAATACATTGTAAACTGCTTTGGGGCGTTTTTTTACCCCACTGTTGTTCCCACTTATATCTGTGTCACAACTTTGCCCTCCCCCTTTAAATGCCAATGAAACTGATCACATTGCCGAATCATTGGTGACGTAGCCAGGCATAATTTCGGCAACACAGCCAGCCATAATTTCGACTAAATGAGGATACTTTGTGGTGCTCCCTCCCCCCCTCCCCCCCTCCCCCATCAACTTTCTTTACTTTTTAGCCATGTAGCCGCATGGCCATGACAGGAAAGCCCTTGCTTCCTTCGGTGATTCTACAAGATGATGAGAAATCGCATTTCCGATTCAAAAGATTATTAAAACGCACACACAACAGATCCCCCTCCAAAAGAAAAGCAAAAAATACAGTGCAGCCACATCACACGCAAGCGTGCTTTACGCGGCTTTCAGCATAAGCTGAAAGCCGCGTAGGGAGAAGGGGCGGCGTGTCCCATAGAGACTAATGGGCCCTGTGCCCATGGCACGTGTGCACCATCGCACCGCCACACCACCGTGTGCATGAGCCCCATTCATTTAAATGGGGCTCGAGCATAGGCGATACTTGCTTTACGCAGGGGAGTCTGGAACGGATCCCTGCATAAAGCAAGGGCGCACTATACATTTAAACTCTTACAGTGGAGAAACGACAATGGTCAGATTCAGAAGCCTAAATGCCATCTGAAATCTGAAAAGGACAAAGAGACTCTTTTCCTCCATTTTTACAGACAAAAAGCTGGAAAGTAGAGGAGAAGGAGGGAGGGGGATTTCCCCCTCAGTCTGAAACAAAAGGATTTCATTTGCTGAAAGTCAGCAGTCAAGAGGTTTAGTGAGGCTCTTCATAGGATTTCAAATGGTGGATTTCAAGCAGCTGATTTCAAGCCAACCCCTCTGCCATAGTCCCTCCAGTGAGATGTGATTCTGATCCAAAAGTCATTCCCACATTTTGAGCACACTTGAAAAGTACTGTCAAATAAAAGTGGGTTTTCTGCTTTTACTCCACTTTCATGGAACTCTATCAGATCAGAATTGGATCAAAACCAACAACAAGTGGGGACGACAGACATTTAACATGATCTGCAATTCGAAGTAAATCATAGTGGGAACGCAGCCAGGAGCGCTGAACTCACTATTAAGTGGTATAGAAATGTAAATGCTATTGCTAGAATCTTCAGAGGCCTTGTTAAAAGCCACACCACCCAAAGGCTCAGTTTGTAGAAAAACATGGAAGGACATTTTCTGTGGCAAGAACTTTTCTTTGAGGAATTCGCTCCTCAAAAAGGTGAGACTAGCACAACTTTGATAGTGTTTAGGTGGACAGCAACAACATTCTTATTCTGCTTGGAACTTAACTGTTATGACTAAATGTAGAAATTATGCTCATTTTTATTAGAATGTTGTAATTGCAATATCTGTTATTTGTAGACTCCCGTTAGTTCCAAGATATAGCTTTAAAATGCTTCTAAATAACGTGTAGAGTGTAACACCTAACATCATGTATTTACTCTGGAATACTCCATCCCCTGTATTCTATACCAGCTGTTTTTTTCTAAGAAGGCAGAAGCTGAAACAGTCTGCTATGATACTCAAATATTTCTGTGTTGTTAATGATTTCAATAAATTTATAATCTTAAGTGATTAACTGCATTATTCTAGAATGGACTTGTTTGATGTGCTGGTTGATACTTTAAAAACTGTCTCTCTACATTTATCACAAAAATAAAATATAAATTATTTCAAACACACTGAACACATGCACAGGTAAATAATCACAAATAGTTTTACACATGTGTTTCTTCTTCAATGCTTATTAGTGAAACAGCAAGACAATAATTCAAATTACATGCATTGTTATAACTGGGGATGGTGTACTCCTCTGCTTTTCACTACCACCTCAAATAATTAGACATCCCAGGAAGAGTGAATCTTTAATAATCCTAGCCTTTGAAGTTACCTTCCACATATAAACAAATACATGACATGGAAATTAATAACAGAAAAAAACAAATCATTCTTTTCATAGGCTGCATCCACACTATAGAAATAATTCAGTTTTGAGACCACTTTAACTGCCATGGCTCAATGCTATGGAAGTCTGGGAATTGTAGTTTTGTGAAACATTTAACCTTTTCTGTCAGACAAGGGTCCACAACAAACTACAGTTCCCAGAATTCCATAGCACTGAGCCACAGCAGTTAAAGTGGTGTCAAACTGGATTATTTCTACAGTGTGGATGCAGCCTGACTACTGTAAATCTAGAATAATGTATTTGCTTCCATGAATTAAGCCTAAATCCATAAAAATTAGCAGAAATCAAATAAGTCTCAAGAATCAGCAGTGCTGTATATAGAAGGAATAAGTGAAAACAATAAAAGTACAAAAGCCTGTTAACAGTTGGAATTGCAAATATTTCTTTAAAAGAAGAGATAAAAAGTTTACCTTGATGGATTCCAAGAAATAGACCACACTGGTGATAAAGAGCCACCTGGTCTTTCAATTTTTACTTTCTCTTCCCCATTTTTATTTCTTATGCTGACAACACCACTGAACATTCCTAAGGCAAGGTACTGTCCGTCATTTGTCCAACTGAAAAGTAAAAAGAAAGTTCAAATAATATTCATCAACTAAACACTGGAGAGGGCCAAGACAGAAATTAAGTTCTGTAATGGGAAAGAGGGGGATAAAAAGCTCAAGAGGAACTGTTAATCTCTTATACTATGTTACTCCACTGACAGTGACAAACATTTATCTGAATGTTTAGTTTTATCCAATTAAACTTCAAGAAAATAATCAAACATGCCTTATGGTCTAAGGCAGGGATGGACAAAGAGTGGGCCATGCAGGTCCTTGCAACTTCTAAATCTGCTGCTTGGGACCCCCAAAGCTGCCAAAGCTACCAGACCCTGGCAAAAATTAATTTTTTAAAAATGTTGGGATGATTTTCAAGCAATTGTTTGCCAAAATCTTCAAAACTTGCCTGAAAAATGTAGGAGTTTACTTCCCCTAACTCCCCAAGGCCTCCTCACCCTCCTAGAAACACACAAAAAGGGGAAATGCCCACAAATCAGCCAAAATGGTGGTTGGAAGTGATGTTGTATCAATTGAGGTGTGCCCCAAAGTTGAGCGCAGGGAGGAAAAATAGCCTCAATCTCCTGTGCAGTTGTCCATCCCTGTTCTTGAATTCTATAGAATTCAAGAATTCAAAAGAGCAGCATAAGGAGATCTCTGCTTCAACTGGACAGTAATTTTTAACATGTCTTCAATAAAATGCTACTGCTTAAATTTCACTGTTCTCATCTGGGAAAGCATACATTCTCATGAAATTATGCAGAAGAAAGACTAATTTGCTACCATGGTGCATATTACTGTACCGTCTTCCAAATTTTGGTTTTAACTCTATTGTATGTTAACTCAGTTATTCATTCTATTGCAGTGATGGTAAACCTTTTAGGAACTGGGTGGCCAAACTAAAAGGCATTCCAGCACTGGGAGTTACCTGGTGCTGGGGGCAGGACTTCCAGGGGGTGGGATTTTTGGGGGGACTTCCACCCTCTAGGGGCAGAACTTCCACCTTCCAGGGGCATGACTTCTGGGGCAAGACTTCTCCCCCACTCTCCCGGGCCTTCAGCTGCCTCTCCAGAGATAGGCGGAGGCCCAGGAAGAGGAGAAACAGACACACACCTTTTCCTCCACCTCCCCCACACCCTCCCAGGCCTTCAGCTGCCTCTCCAGAGACAGCTGAAGGCCCGGGATAGCTGGTAGGAGGAAAAACAGGGGTACCCAGAAAAATGGTTTTGCATGCCATCTCTGGCACACATGCCATAGGTTTGCCACCATAGATCTATTGCAACCAACCCATATATGCTTTATCATTGCAAAAACAAATGGTTATATTTAAACAATATATTTGCATACCTACAACAGGTGATCTTATTGCTAACTTTGTGTTTATTGACTGACTTCTGTTCAGGAGACCACAGACCTTCAAAAGAAGATAGCACAACAGTGAAATTGAAGCTATTTTGTCAAAATTATAAGAAACATTCACTTTTTTAAAAAGGTTGTGAAAGTTAGGCCCTCCTAAATATGTATTCAGACATGTATTCCATGGCCCACCTATCCTTCATGATATATCTTATCTTAGTTTATTTCTACATGACACAACAACTTAACATTTATGCACCACACAACAACTTAACATAATATAACTCAACACCAACCATCAGAAGGACTAAAGGGAGCAACCACACTTCAGTGGCAAAGATTTACATATGGAAAGCCCTAGGTTCAGTTACAAGCAACTCTTGTCAAAATGATTCCAGGTAATACCTGATGTAAAAAAAACAGACTTCACCTGAAACCCTGGGAAGCTGCTGCCATTTATGAACTTTAACATGTCAGGTGACCAAACAAACACAGCTTCCTACATGTCTCATACCGTAGTGTCTTGGGGGTTATGCATTTTGGCCCTCCTGCCAGCAGAAAAGGTGGGGGCAATTCCCTGTGCCCTTGCAGGATTTTTTTGTGCACATCCACAGAATCTATTCTGGAAAGTAATGAGACTTTCAAAAGGAGCTGTAGTGAGTAAAGGAGAAGGGGGAAGCTCCATGGCGTGAGGAAAATTCAACTCACAACGTTAATTGTTGCACAGCTTACACCTATGGTGTTGAAATTACTACATCCTTAATGCTATGGGAAGCTGTAAGATTAGGCTCTAAAGAGGTCTAAAATGAGGAAGACATACCAAAATCACTGGAGGAGCAGGATGCCAATTGGTGTGTAACAGGATTATAGGATACACATTGTATGGAATCATTGTGCCTGAAACAAATTGACCAATAACACTGAAAAAGCATTCTGAAAAGTAGCTAACTTAAACAAAAACCTTTAGAAATAATCTGAAGAAGAGCTTCACTGAGAGCTTTATCACATGACAAAAATAAACCAACATACATTGGCAGACAAGTGGTTTTCTACTTACCACTCTGTATGATGCCATAACACTTCTGTTCTCTTTCCAGTGACACTCATAAAAGCATGCCTTTTGCTAAATGGATTTTTCCAGTGTGAAAAAAGACACACTTTTATGGCCATCTCTCTTGGGAAGAAAACAAAAGTGCTCCGAGGGCATGCAGAGAGGTAAGCAAAAAAGCCACTTCTTTCTCACTGCATGTCAGCTTTCTTTTGTCATGCGACAAGACTCTGAGTTACCATACTATCACAGGAGTTGAACAAAAATTAGACCCAAACAAATAGGTTTCAACAAATGTTCAGGTGTGAAATATTAATCTGAAAAGAAAAATCATATGAGCATGAGGAAAATTACATAGGTATATCTTGCACTTTTCTTTGCAATCCTGATAAATACACAGTGCTAATCATAAACACTTATTCATATGTCCTATCTTAACACCTTAGATGGTGTAATTTAAGCAACTTTTCCTTAAGATTTTGTTTTTCATAAATAAAATTCTTGATGCCATTTTGATCCTAGGTAAATGCATTATTATTTCTCTAGGGCTTTTAAAAGCTAAGTTTTTATATAAAGTTAATTTGATTCATCTGTATTTCAGCTGCTACTGATTCATACTGTATTTTGTGTGCATATGTTTTTACTTTTTACTAATAGAAGTACTTGTCTGTACACAGATTGAAATAGCCTCCAACAGAAAAACAGACAGATGATGGCCAAGAATTTGCCTCATCAGACATAACTATGATGACAGAGCTCCATTGCTGTAGTTACATATGACAATGTTGCTCCCTTCACAAAACCCTGGTGTTTCAACTAGCCAACATCAAAATCAAAGGATTTCTGAGGTTCTCCATATTAGGTAGTGGGAAATGATATCTGTAGCCCTCTACTAGTCATGGGGCATGTCAAGCACATGCAGCATGAGACACCCATTGGGCCCAAGGCACCTCACAAAGGAAAGGGGGATGCAGACATCACTTCCCAGCACCCCAATTTCCAGTGCTTCAGAAACCTTTCAGCTAAGGCACCAGTAGCTGCAATGTTGTTAGTCTAGCTTAGTTTACAATATTGTAACTACTGAACAAGAACTTAGCCAATGTTTTCTATTCTGAGAGATTTTACCTGAAGAATGGATAGCAATTCTTATATAAATAAAATAAAGAAATTAAAAAAGGGCCAATAAACTTTAAAATCCACATTAAACAGTAGTTAAATAGATGCAATTCTTTAACAGGGCAAGAGGAGAAACTTCTTCCAGAATAAAAAAGTAAAAAAGTAACTCAAGAGAAAGTAATTCTGATTTTAGTCTTTTTGCCAGGTCTATAAAGTATATTCAGCATGTGCAAAGCCTACTGAAACCGATAAAAGGATGTAATTTTAAAAGTAATAACATGTTCACCTCTCTGTGAAATACTGCAAACTTGCACAAATTATTAATACTGTACATACCATCACACAAATTCTTAAGTAATATCAAACCAAGCAGCTTGTTCTTTTATCCTTTTGATGACGAAGTGAAAGCACATCTTAAAATTATCTTAAAGAATCACATACTATTTTTGCAAGTGTAGCAGAAATACTGGATGTAAAGAATTTGCAATGTTAATGTTGAACTGAAGAGGAGATATTAAGTTCAAGCTCTGTACACCACAGCTAAGAACTCAGGAGTGCACTGAATATATCAAACCTTTCAAGATCTTTATGTAATGGGAACCATCCCAAGTATTAAGTTTTTCAATCTCTAGACTCTGCGATGCTTTTCTTAAATCTTGGATACAATGCTCTGCATTTTTAACACCACTCCACCTATAGGCTTGTATCATTTTCTGTTTTCCTATTTTTTTTATTCATCATTAACAGGAATAGTAACAGCAGTTGTGGAAAACTGCTATTTAAATAAATAAGATATGCAAAATCATGAAGGAATTACTTACGTGTATTTCAGGATTCCTTCTAATTTTGATGTCCAGATGATGACAGTTTTGTCTGCACCTCCAGAAGCAAAGCGCTTCCCTAGGAAATTTTGTGGAAGTCACTGAAAGTTATGAAATGTATTTACTGCAGCTTTTAATCTAAAGCACCCAGAATAATAAGGATGTGTGACTAGTGATAAGGAAATACACACTCAGGGCTCGAACAGACAGGCCAAAATAAAACTACTTCAGGTCACTTTGGAGGTATGCTGTTTAAATGACACTTGCATCTTAAGAGGCCAGGAGCTGTGCCAGAGTTGTGCTCCAGTCCTTAGGACTGGAGCGTGGCTTTGGCGTGGCTTTTGGACTCTTAAAACACATGCATCATTTAAACAGCATACCTCCAAAGTGACCCGAAGAGGCTTTAGTTTGGCCTGTCTGTTCGGGCCCAGAGTCTGAGCAGCCTGATTCTTTTTACTTCTTTGTGGCCATTGAGCCTGCAGCCTTGTTCTTCTGCCCACCATCACTTATACCAGTGTAGTTATGAGGCCACAGAGCAGCAAAAAGATTCTGGTCACAACCTGCTTCTGTATGACACTGACATAACTGGTAAGGTATGCCTCTCCTAACTAGGGTTGTAGAGTCAGTTGATAGCAATTTTGTGTGGAGTTGTAGAAATGTACCTGACTCCAAAATTACAATTGATCTTAGCAGCTAAGCAGGGTCAGTCCTGGCTAGTACTTGGATGAGAAACTGTCAATGAACACTAGGTGCTGCAGGTTATATTTCAGAGGAAGGAATTGGAAAAATCACATCTTGCCTAAGAAAACCCTATGGAGTTAATGGGCTCACCATAAGTTGACAGGTGGCTTGAAGGCATATACACACACAATATTATAACAATATATAGTAAATATATTTTTATATACAGTGCATACCATATATTGTACTTTCTCAAACAATTATTATATGCCTTTGCATATTTTCTTCCACTGGAATTTACAAAAGGTTCCTTATTCAGAAATTTTAATCAAGTAATAAAAACATGTTATAACAAAATATGGCAATATATGGTATCATTTTATAGTTAATAAAATAAATATATTTTATGTTTTATCAATATAAGTAGTCTGATGGTTCATGTGGTGGTGGTGAAATGTCTTGTACACTTGCAGGAAATTTGTTATTATTCATTAATATATATTTGCCATTTATAGAATAGATGGAGTCAGATAGCAGAAAATAGAGAAGTTGAAGGTTTGGCATAACAACTCCACAACCCCACTCCTGACATAAAGACAAAGCAAAAGAATGTCATTTCTCTGGGTAAGCCAAAGACAGAATATAAAAGCAAAAATATGTTTGATTTAAGTGTGCCATCTGTCTCACTCACACAGTTGTGAAATGTTGAAACCCATGCATGGGCTCTGCAGTAGCTTCTGTAAAATGTGATTGACATTGGACTTTTATTTGTAACTAATTATTATGATTACTGTGTAAGTATGTTCATGGAACTACATTTTTTTCTAATAGGAGGATCAGTTAAGCTTCACATTCTGCTCTCATGGGTCTATTTATTTAATTAAAATATTTTATTTCTCATCTAATACCTAGAGATCAAAAGGTGCCAAAAAATAAAATAAACTTAACCAATTTAAAATATTGTAAACAATAAATATGTTTTTAAAAGGCTAAAACATGTTAAACCATTTACAAGTTAAAAGAAGATAGTTTACAACCAGTTGAAACTGTTTAAACCAATTAATTTCATGCACATGTGCAGACTTCTGGGCAACTAATTAGATCCCAAAGGCTTTATGTATTTTCCGTTGTGTAGAACTGCTAACTCAAATAACTGAGATGCATCTATGTTGTTTTACTGGAAAAATAAAGGTAAAAGTCTCAATAAAGCAGAAGTGAGCAACTGTGCAGATCAGGGCCATTTTTCTACCTGTGCACCCCACCCCATGGCAGTCAAAACATTCTCACAGAAGCAGCATCATGTCACTTTTAGCTTTGATTATTAGTTGAAAACCAACCATTTTCCTTCTTTCTTTTTTCACTTTTTGTGAAGAATAAGGGGCCCCAAATTGCTATGTTTTTGTGGTGGTTTGAAGTGTTATGGGATGTTTGGGACTTTTTTTTATGAGATGTAGGGGTCTCCAAAGATGCTATAACGCATGGATTAGTGGTAACACGTTTTTAAGTGATATGATGCTCAATACAATTAGCCCTCCATTTGTGCAGGGGTCCCCCCCATGAAAACAGAGGCTTACGTGTATTCAAGCATAGTGCCATTAGAAACAATGTGCATAATCAAGGTAAGATTCGTGAGTTAGGATGTATGACTATACCTTCCATCTAGTATTTTATTTTGTACATCTTTTTGACCCATAAATCAGATTGATACAGTCAATTTTTGTATCAACAGGAAAGTTAAAAACATTTATGAATAATAGATTGGATTATAAGAACAAAAGATAGCAACTCCTTTTTGACAGTGATGTTTCTCTGAAACATGAGAGTTTGATCAAATAACAGATAGATGGAGAAATCTAGAAGGTTCAAGTTACCATCTTTTGCATAAGCTACACAGAATACTGTCTCCTTATGTGCTTTCAAGGGCTGGATTAATGTCCCATCAGAAGTGTCATAAACCTGTAGAGATAAAATATGAAGTGTAAGACTTCAAATGCAAAAAAATCAACACTACTGGGCAGAAAGTTATTTTGTTGACTAGAAGAAAGTTAAGCTATACAAGAGTGCCCTCTCTGTTCAAAGTCTTTCATGAATTAATTGCTTTTTAACATAATCAAAACGAATCGCAGTTCTGCAGTTTGACACAATTCTCGAAACGTGTTTTATTCCACAAAGGAGTGAAATGCTTAGCTAGATTACACTACGGCATGCATCAAGATTCCAATTAAGAAATCAGATATAATAAATAAAGAAATAAAACTCATACCAATAATCTGTTCCCAGAAGCAATTATCAGCTGAGTCCCATCTGGCTTAAATGCAAGGTCATAAATACTGTGAAAATAAATATTAAAAAAAAGTGTGAAAAGACTAACTGAATTCTAATTTATCTCCAATATTTTTCCGTGAAGTGTTTCCATGTGACTCCTGGATACAGGCCATCATCATCCACAAGATGTTTCTATAAGATGCCCATTTGTGGATGCATGTGCAGAAGTAATATTCATATACCAGAACTGTCATTTGTATATTTCCTTAAGCCTATACTGCCAGCTCACCATACGCATGGACCCCTTATCCACGGATTCAAATGTCCACAGCGTGAAAATATTCAAACAATATATAAATTCTGAGAAGCAAACCACAGTTTTGCAATTTATATAAAGGGACACCATTTTACTGTCCACTGTATGGTATTCCTTAGAGAATCTGTATCTGTGGAGAGTGGGAAATTGAGGATTTAGCTCATATTTTGTTCAAGTGTCATCTGTACCAACAGGAAAGAGATCAGTATCTTGGTCCCTATATCAAAATAACAATGTTTTGGATACCCATGTCAGAATCTCTTACTTCATGAGTGGCCAAGATCCAAAAATATCTATGATCACAGCTCGGTTTTTACGTAAAGCCATACAGTCGAGAGTTAGACATCTGGGGTCAATGGGGTAAATTGAAGAGGCAATGACGAATTCTGATCTGTGATCCTTCATGTTCAATTTTATTACTTTATGTTTTACCATCTTAATGCTGTAATATATTCAGTTTTATTCTTGTTGCCCATCAGTTTTATAACTATGTTATA
Source organism: Sceloporus undulatus (assembly GCF_019175285.1). Lineage (NCBI taxonomy): Eukaryota > Metazoa > Chordata > Lepidosauria > Squamata > Phrynosomatidae > Sceloporus > Sceloporus undulatus. Next base: position 48,061,908 of record NC_056523.1, on the reverse strand, counting down.
ACTATGTTTCATTTTTAGGTACTTTACTTCTAATGTACTTATATTGTTTTACATTTATATGACATCCATACAGTAGTTTATATACATTTCTGAGTCTGTGTTATTACATTTTAGCTCTTTTCTAATCGCCACAGAATTTCTATAAGGTTTTATAGTGTGTTTTACTTGTTTTGGTGTTATTTTGTGTTATTTTGAAATGGCCTAAGTTGTGCTGATCAATAAACATTTCTATTTCTACTATCCACTGTAATTAATGGAACTCGAACATCCACAGAGTTTGGTATCAATGTGAAGGAGGGGGTGTCCTGGAACCAAACGAAGCAGACCCTAAGGGCCCACTGTATATTGCCTACAGCTCCTGGTATTAGGGTGCTATGTATCAGATCCCACCTGATCTTGGAAGCTAAGTAGGGTTAGGACTTGGATGGGAGACAGCAAACAAATCAGAGTTGAAGAGACCACTAGGGCCATCCAGTCCAACCCCATCCTGCCATGCAGGAAATCCAAATCAAAGCATCCCTGACAGATGGCCATCCAGCCTCTGTTTAAAGACCTCCAAGGAAGGAGACTCTATCACCCTCCGAGGGAGTGCATTCCATTGTCGAACAGCCCTTACTGTCAGGAAGTTCCTCCTAATGTTGAGGTGGAATCTCTTTTCCTGCAGTTTGCATCCATTGCTCCGGGTCCTGTTCTCTGGAGCAGCAGAAAACAAGCTCGCTCCCTCTTCAATATGGCATCCCTTCAAATATTTAAACAGGGCTATCATATCACCTCTTAACCTTCTTTTCTCCAGGCTAAACATCCCCAGCTCCCTGAGTCCTTCTTCATAGGGCTTCATGGTTTCCAGACCCTTCACCATTTTTGTCGCCCTCCTCTGGACACATGGCTCCAGTTTCTCAATGTCCTTTCTGAATTGTGGCGCCCAGAACTGGACACAATATTCCAGGTGAAGCCAGAGCAGAATACAGTGGCACTATTCCTTCTATTGATGCAGCCTAAAATCGCATTGGCCTTGTTAGCTGCTGCATCACACTGTTGACTCATGTTCAACTTGTGGTCTACTTTCTCAATGTCCTTTTTGAGAAATCCCAGGCCACAATCTGCCCACTGTTCAGGGCTATAAAGAAAAGGGTCAGAGAATGGCAGATTAGGTAAGAAAGGTAAAAGATTAAAGGGGGGGGGGTTCCAGGTACCTGAGCCTCCAGCTGAGAGGGGGTCCCTCTGGAGCCTGAGCAAGTGAAAGACCAGGGAGAGGGCAGTCTATAGGACCATCATGCAAACGTTAAGCGGCTACTCCACTCGTGAGTGCTGACGGGACTCTTACCACTGTTCCGCCTTATCTCTCCAAGTCAGCGCTGCTCGCATGGCGCCCCCTCTTCCTTGGGCCGCTCCCTCCCTCCTTTCTCTTTATTCCTTTACTTATTTATACATAAAGACGCCAGGAGGACTCCCAGGGCAACGCGCATGCGCACTCCTCCTCCTCCTCCTTCCTTCCTTCCCCAAGCCGCGCTTCGGGCATTTAGGAAAAGAGAACGAGAAAGCCACGGGGCGCACGCACATGCGCACTTCCTTTCTTAGCCTCCTCTGCCGAGTTTCAGTTAGGAGGCGCGCGCGCGCGAACAAGAGTCGCCGCGCTAAAGGCACACGCTAAAAAAAAGAATCTCAGCGGGAGTTCTCGCGAGACGTTGCTTGATTCGACTCCCTGTCCCTTCCTTTTTCCTCCTGGCGGCGGAGAAATGGCGGCTGCGGAGGGAGCAGTACTGCGCATGCGCGTGTGTGGGATATGGGTTCCCGCCTTAAACAGAGAGGAGGAGAAGCAAAATGGAAGTGCAAGAAGCGACACAGCTCCCTAATAAGAAGGATGGATTTAGCCACGGGAGGAAGGGGTGAGGGGGCGAGCTATGGAGGGCGGGAGGCAAGAGTGGGCCACTGTCGGTCCTCCAGGTCTTGTTGGACTACAGCCCCCATCATCCCTCAGCATTGCTAGGGCTGATGGGAGTTGTAGTCCAGCAGCATCTCGAGGGCTTCATGGTCCTCCATCCCTTATAATAGTAATAATGATACCAGTGTTTCCCAAACTTTCATCCTCCAAATGCTTTCTGCTTCGCCTCCCAGAAGCCTTCTCCACTTTGGCCAACAGCCAGGAATTCTGGGAGTTGAAGTCCAAAACATTCAGGGGACCAATGTTTGGGAACCACTGCCTAATGCAGCATATATATAATTTTATTATTATTATTATTTATCATAGACTTTTACACACTCACATATATATATATATATATATATTCTTTTATTTCATTATTTATTATATTATTTTACTATTATAGCCTTTTACACATATATATTATTTAATTTTATTATTATTTATTATAGCCTGTTATACTTTCATATATATGCATATATATATATAATTTTATTATTATTTATTATAGCCTTTTACACTTCTTTTATATTAATAATAATAATAATAATACATTTTATTTAAAGACCGCTATTCCGCAGTGATCATAGCGGTGTACAGTAAAAAATTGCAATACAATACAAAATACAATGTGAGAGTTAAGGATTCCTTCAGGCAGTCCCTGATGTTGCTGATATTATTATTATTATTATTATTATTATTATAGTCTTTTACACTTTTCATTTTTTAACAAAGAAAAATCGCATCTCACTAAATTTTCACTCCGGCCGCATGAAACTATTGTATTTTCTTTATTTCATTTCTGCACCACCTTTCTCCCAGGAAGGGACCCAACAAGGCGCCTCACCGGATAAAAACCTTTTTGAAACTTTACAATATTTTAAAAAAAACAATTAAAATCATGTTGTTAAAACAGTATAAAATTAACACAATAACATACAAAATTTAATTCTTGAGTCTCTGACTGCAGAATAAATGATCTTATCATCAACGTAACTATCTACGTGTAAATGCATTCCAGGCTGTATCCATGATAATGTAATTTAAAGGTGTAATTTTAATTTTGCTAGTTGTTTTCTGTCACAACTATTGCCGTTACGTTCAGTGATATATGGGAATGACAACTTATGAATGTGTCTGTTGTGTGTGCCTTTAAGTCGTTTTTGACTTATGGGAACCCTCAGGTGAAGCTATCATGGGGTTTTCTTGGCAAGATTGGAGGATGCCTTCCCCTGAGGCTGAGAGAGTGTGACTCGCCCGAGGTCACCCACTGAGTTTACATGGCTGAGCCAGTAATCGAACCCTGGTCTCCAGAGTCATAGTCCAGCACTCAACCATTACTCCGCTGTTATCTTCTGGAACCCAGCCATGAGGGTTGAAGAAGAATGCAGCCATGGAATATCTGAACGTTAGCGTTGTGTGAGACTAGGGTTAAACCTGTAAATTGTTGACTATGTTGCACAGGAGTTTTCTTGGAAGAAAAACCATTGAATTTAGAGGGAAAACCCACAGGATTAGGCTGCATATGTTTGTAAGTATGTGTGAGAGCATATATTTCTGGAGAGTATAAATCCTGGAGATTAATGGATTATGGAAGCGAAAGAGGTGAATTAATTTGAATTAAGAAAGCATGAACTTCCTTCATGGATTGATTAGACCAAAGATCTGTTCAGCCCAGCACTCTAGGTGGCTTGAGAGATGAGACTTTTACTATACAGTTGCCCTTTCTCAGTCATAGAATTTAATGAGGAACATTCAGATGTTTGCTTTCACTTGTAAATCTCCCTGGTTATTTTACCCTTTAAAAATCATACAAGGAGGAAAAGACAGAATATTGACTGCAAATGTCTTCTGACTGATATTGTTAAGAGCCATCTGGCTGGAGGTGTCCTCTGTCAAAGTGACTAGCCAGATAAGTATCAGAATATTTTAATAGTGATCACTGCAGCATTGTATGTTGCATGGCAGGGAAAGGCTTTCTTTAATTTAACCTGATTTTAGTGCCAGTCAGTTTTCAATGTCAGTAAAAAGAGGTTCCACTGTATGAGAATAAGTGAGACACATTTCTATGGAACTATTTTATTTTTATTTTTTTATTTTTCTTCCTGTGTCTATAAATAGTAGTAAACCAGTGCTGGGGTAAAATAAGAAGAGCTGTGAGAAGTGCAGAAAAGGACAATTAATGATGTAGAGGTTAGAGCAGCTTCCACACAAAGAAAGGTTGCAAAGACGACCCCTTCTGATGGTCTTGTGTTCACTTGCAGTGACAACGAACATGTGGCAGAAGATGAAGAAGAGAAGAGAGAACTTGCAGCAGAGCACCTCAGTCCCGAAAAAGAAGAGATTGAGACCATCCAGTGGAAAGACGATGAAGCAGCTGCGTCTTTATCAGCTCCTCTGTGTCACAAAGGTGTTCCAGAAGGATGGGAAAGGATAATAAAGCAAAGGCGGACTGGAAAAACAGCAGGAAAATATGACATATATTTTGTCAGGTAATGCTAATTGTGGTACAGAACAGAGAAAAGAAAGTATTAAAAAGAATATATATAGTGTATGAATACACAGCACAGAGATGTTTCAGTTAACAAAGCAGATGTTTTCCTGGGCATTACATTTTACCAGAAAATTTGGAATCAGGGGCATAAGTAACATGAAAAGAATAGGGATAGGTTCCTATACCTAAAAAGAGGAGTTCACTACAAACATGAAATGAAACAGCCAGATCGGGAAACCTTTACAAGACAAAAACAAGTAAACAAAAACATTTTGAGCCTTCTAGAGACTCCATGAAGGCATCTTCTAGACAGGATCCAGGGATTTTTTTTTTCTAACATGCTGAGGGGTAAATGGTGAGGCAGGCTTATCATCATTGTGTGATTTCCAGTCACTTCCGACTTACAGTAAACCTAAGGCAGACCTATCACAGGGTTTTCTTGGCAAGATTTGTTCAGAGGGAGGTTGTCTGTGCTTGTCTCTGAGGCTGAGGGACTATGACCTTTCCAAGGTCACTCAAGCAGGATTCAAACCTTGGTCTCCAGAGTCATAGGGAGAGTAACTGAGGTACTTATCTGATTTTGATGAATGAGTTTCAGGTTATTCAGTATGATGATGTGGATAAGTTGCTTGGAGAGGTGAGGCCAACTGCTAGTCTGTTAGAGTCTTGTCCATAATGGCTAATTGGCTGCCAGAGGAGGACTGGCTAATCAGGTGGTGAAGGTTTATTTCTTTAGTTTAAATGCCATTCTCTCAGAAAGGGGCCCAAGGAAGCTCATAGATAAAATAGTTTTTTTAAACTTTACAGTAAAAATTTGAAAACAATTAAAAATGATTTTGCCAAAATAGTATAAAATCACATAAAACATACAAAAGTTAAAAACATAAACATAGTTGGATGAAATAGGTGGATTAGTGATATATCCATCTATATTCCAAATATTCCAGAATCATTTTTGACTGCCTTCCAGACTCACGTGGCAAGAAGAAGATGGAAGTTGTAGTCCAACACATCTGAAGGGCACAAGGTTGGGGAAAATTGAGCCCACCCAGTACGATGGAATACTGAATCCAATTTCAACTGGATAAAAAAGAGCCACTTCCTTTCTGCCTTTCCCTCAGCCAATGCTTGGTGTTTCCTGAGAAATTACTAGAGTCTACTTTAGTGCTCCAACATGTGTTCTTTATGTTGATCAACTCAGTGCTTTATAAACACTGCTGAATAGAGTATTAGCATGTACAAAACACCACATGTTGATTTAATGGTTTCAGTGTTGGACTGTGACTGTGGAGACCAGGTTCTGATTCCCCACTTGGCCATGAAACCCAATGGCAAGCCCTCTTTGAACAAATATTGTCAAGAAAACCCCATGATAGGTTCACCTTAGGGTCAACATAAGTCAGAAATGACTTGAAGGCACACAACAACAAAACTGTATGGCACATCTTTTTTGTTGTGGTTTCCTCCTGGCACCACACTCAATCTGTAAATGTATTTCAGAATAGTTTCAGTATGGTTTCAGTTTTTGTGTGTATGTGTGTGTTTTTCCAAAAACATGTATTTGGAATATAGATGGATATATCACTAATCCATCTATTTCATCCAAATATGCAATAATGAACTAATTCGCTTTCTTTATCTCAGTCCTCAGGGAAAGAAGTTGAGATCCAAACATGCTCTTCTGGATTACTTTAAAAAGAACAAAGAAACTGGCCTTAAATTAGCGGATTTTGATTTTACTGTCTCTGTTCAGAAGAATACACAAAGAACCAAAGAATCTAGCACTATAACTGTGAGATCAGAAGCAGAGAACTCTCACACTAGGAGCCAGATTCTAGATCTTGGACTGCAAAGCAGTAAAAGAGAGGATACCCTGCAAAATAAAATATTGCCATTTCAAACCACTGCTGGAGATCTGGAAAATATTTCTATCTCTTTGCAGGGTGAGTCCACTGCAGATGATAGCTCAATGGACTGTAATTTCAAAGCCAAAGGAAAGGGTACTGTTGGAATAAGGATTCAAATAAAGAAAACTAGAAACACTTCAAAAAATAGAAATTTGGATGATGGCCAAAACAAAAGACAGAGGATACCATCACGTAAAAAACAAGGGGTTGAAAACTCTAAAAAAACAAGACGAAAGAATAAAGTATGTGTTCCACACTTGAAGGATGACATTCTGTTTTCCCAGCCAGAACTGGAGCAACACATTGAACCAATTGCAAGTCTCTTGGGACAGAAGTCAGGCACGGACGTTTTAAATTGTGATGAGGGTCACAGTGGTGTAGTACCAGCTGATGAAAACGTTTCAGGACTGGAAATGCAGAGAAATTTGATACTGCCAGAAAACCAGGACTTAAAGATTGCTCTCAGTGTGGACGTTTCGCAGACATGTGATGAAAGATGTTTTACTTCAGTAAAAGGTATATATGTCATTGTGAAGTGCCCTTCTGAAATTCTAGAAATGATACAAACTAATCGAATAGAGTCTGTAAGTAACAGAGCACTTTGTGGCCATTGTCTTTGTGCTCTATAGCGCTAGATCTGCACCAGTGAATCTTTGCTTCTGCTGGAAGAAGGAGATGCAGTATTTGTAATTCCTCAATGCTCCTCTAGAGGAGAAAATCTTCCAAAGCAGTACAAGAAGGGAAGCTTCAGGGAAAAGAGTGAACCAGTGAGATTGCCTCTCCACACTTTTCCTTCAGTAGGGGTCTTCACTGGATCTGGGCACAAACCTAGTTCTAGTCATACAGTTTGATGCAGCTACTTTCCCTCTGAGTATATTTTCCTCCAAATAATGTTGACCACCATGTCTAATTTATATTGTTTTCCTTCATTGCATGGTGCTCTGCATGGTAATTGACTATCTCACTGGTTCTTGATAAGGAAAATCACTTGCCTGCATCATGAGATGATGTGCTAGATCTGGGAATCCTTACCAAGTTTACGAATGACACAAAACCTGGAGAGGGTAGCTATCACCTTAGGAGATGAAAACAGAGTTTAAAAGGATCTTGATAAATTAGAAAATTGGGCTGAAAGTAATAGAATGAAATTCAACAGAAATGTAAAATTATACATTTGGGCCATAAAAACTAAATGCACCCCTTATAGAATTGGGTTAGGAGTACTATATGTGAAAAGGACCTTGGAATTATTGTTGGTCATAAATTGAACATGAGCCAGCAGTGTGATGCTGCAGCAAAGAAGGCAGGTAATATTTCAGCCTACTTTAACAGAACTGTAGTTTCCAAGACAAAGGAAGTAGTAGTCCCACTATATTCTTGTACTAGTCAGATGAAATACTGCATTCAGTTCTGGGTGCTTCATTTTAAGATGGATGTAGACAAGTTGGAGCAGGTTCAGAGAAGGGAAATATAGATGATAGGTATGGAGAACAAAACATATGTGGAAAGATTGCGGGAACGGAGCATCTTCAGCCTAGTGAGGAGAAGACTGAGGAGGTGACATGGTTGTACTGTTTAACTATCTAAAGGGCTGTCACAGAGACATGTGTTCAGATTTGTTCTTTGCTGCTCCAGAGGGTGGGACCTGGTCTAATGGCTATAGGTTATGGGAGAGTAAGGGGATTATCACATGGGAGGGTTACCATCACTAAAACGTTCCTAAAGCATTCCTAAAGCACAAAGATGTAATAGCTGGTTGCTCTTGTAAATCATCATGAGACATTCCCTCACCTCTCCCATTGCCAAAGCGTTTGTGGAGCAGCCATTTATTCAATAACAGGAACTTCCATTATTGATGGGAGAGATGAGGGGACGCCTCAATGACAATTTACAAGTGCAACCAGCTATCACATCTTTGCATTTTAGCGACGTTTTACTGACAGTAAGCCTCCTGTGTGATACTCCCCTAGATTTCAACTGAACTTCAGACAGAACTTCGATGGTACCAATTACCTAAAGAGGGTTGGGACTCTTTCTCTGGACATCTTCAGGAAGAGTTTAGACGGTTACCTGCTGTGGATGCTCTACCTGGACTTCCTACATTTAGAAGGGGATTGGAGCAGAAAGCCGATAAAAAATTTTTTTTCAAAAATAACAGAGCGAGGGCCTTGAAAAGAGCACAATAGCTCTCATTCCATCGCTTACTAATGAGGATATTCCTCTAGGCAATAATATTATAACAGAATTAATAGTGCTTGTAAGAGAGCAAACAATGCTATGTTCTAGATTCAAAGCAAATTATATATTTGCATGTATTCTTTATCTCGCGTTTTGACATTCAGAGAGCCGTATTCGAAGAACACAAGTGGGAAGGAGGAAAACCAGTCCATATTTTTCCAGTAAATTCAGCAAAGAAGGTAAATGGTTATGTGTTATGTGGCTACGTATTATGGGAGTTATAAAATCTCCCATAGTATCTGCAGCCGAGTCCTAACTGTACTTGCATGTGAGTGTGTGAGTGCCTTCAAGTCGCTTAGTGATTTATGACAACCACATGAATTTCATAAGGTTTTTCATTATTTTCTATGCTGCTTAGGGCTGATGGGAAATGTAGTCAAAAAGCATTTGAAGGGCCAAATTTGTTAACCCTCATTTAGAACTCTGGCTAATAAAATAAAGTAGAGTCAGCCCAATGTTTCCCATCATGATTTGTACTCACTAAGGATTTATGCATACCGCTGTCCTCAGTAATGACTGCAGCTTTGGTCAAGCAGGTGGAAGAGGAAGGTTTGCAACATTAGTAGACATATCTTAGTTACTGTGAACAGTACTGCTGATGATTTCATAGAAACTATTGAAACAGCTCCATGACTCAGAAAATAGCTTACCAGTTTCTTTCTTTTCTGACTAACACAGATGGCTTTAAATAATATATTTTATAAGAAAACAAAAGCAATTTATAGTCACATTTTGGTTTTATGTGTTTGGTTTTAGTTCCAAGCCCACCTAAAAGAAAGGCCTTTAAAAAATGGACTCCACCTCGTTCACCTTTTAATTTGGTCCAAGAAACACTCTTTCACGATCCATGGAAGCTTCTTATCGCAACAATATTTTTGAACAAGACTTCAGGTAAATAAGGACACCCCCTTCCACAGCAAAACAAGAAGAAACTGCTTCCCTGTTATATAATCCAAGCTGTTGTACATGAATCAGACAGTTATGTCAGGCATTATGTTGCTGGACTGCAACTCCTATTAGCCCTAGAAGCACAGTCAGTGGTAAGTGATTATGGAGACTGTGGTCCAACAGTATCCAAAGGGTCTTAAATTTCCTGCCCCTGAATTATGTGAATGGAGTCATTCATTTAAGCATTTTCAGCTGGTAAAGACTTGTGGACCTGTCCAAATACTTGCTTGATTCACATACACTCCCCAACAATGTGGAATAGTAGTTGGAGCAAGCTGGACTGGGACAGGACAGAGACGAGTAGCAAAGTTGTCCTTAACCTCTGCAAAATGAATTAGTGCTACTAACACAATAATTCAATTTGGGCATTGTTTGAGTATATTAAAATGGTGATCATTCAGAAAAATTTAGCTGACAAATTTTCATGAGCATTCTGAAAATAAATCTATTTCTGCAGATTGATTTTCTACCATGGAACTCACATGCACTTAAGAAGCTCATAATGTATTCCAGATATAATTATCTGTCTTGCTGTTTTATAGACAGCTGAAAGCTATGATTGAAAACATGATTCACCTCAAGTGACTTCTGTGTAGGAAACTGATTTATAGCAGCTGTTATCAACCTTGCAAAAGATGTTTGTACTTACATTACTATTCACAGTATCTTATTTGTAACTAGGAAAAATGGCCATCCCTGTGCTATGGGAATTTTTCAAGAAATATCCTTCACCAACAGTAGCAAGAACTGCAGACTGGAAGGAAATATCAGAGCTCCTTAAACCACTCGGCCTGTATGAACTCAGAGCGAAGACCATCATCAGATTTTCAGGTAACTTTGTGTGGGTCCATAGTAGCCATATTTAGAACTTGTATATGCTTTCTGAGTATTGAGGGTGTTTTTTGTATACCAGAAATATATAACCTGAGACCACTGGCTGTTCCTTATTCAACACTAAAATTAGGCCAGACTTCATCCACTTTTTCCTACAACCCAGCTGAGCCTCCAGGAAAAAAATGATGTCCTTTGGCTTCCAATATTGTTGCTAGGAGTATGAATCCAGCAATGTTGTTGGAGATCATTGTGTGGAGAGAACAACATGCCTTCCCATTAGAAATGGTGTTGCTTTTCAGATTAGTTACTACCACCAGGAGGGCCTTTACCACCTCGGCCCCCAACCTCTGGAACTCGCTGCCCGCCGAGCTCTGCTCGGCCACCTCCCTGGCCCAATTTAAGAAGGGGTTGAAGACATATCTTTTCGAGCGGGCCTACCCCTGATTCTACCCCCCAGTATACTCTCTCTCCCCTCCTTCATCAGCTGGTTGAGCTGGCATGAGTTTGCTTGTTTTTATTGTAATGTTTTTAATGTATTTTAATATTTTTGATTGTATGGATTGCTTGTTGTACACCGCCCTGATTTCTAGAAGGGTGGTATAGAAATAAAATTTTATTATTTTTATTATTATTATTATTATTATTATTATTTGAGCCTGGAGTTACTGCTATTATCAGCAGAGAAACAGCACCTGATAATCACTGAGGGATGGGAGAGACACATTAAAGTCTGTCTAGTGGTGCAACAGTCAAGTGATTCCTTGATCTCAACGGATTTAAAGCTCCCACTCACATTGTTAACACACAGCCCTACATTATCATGTTCTTACTAGTTAGAAACAAGGGGCTCCAGTGAGCAAAAATAATGTCTGTTTGATACACTGAAGTGATAAAAAGGATGCACTTCTCCTTAGTACAGTTGTACTGTGCCTTTGTTTTTGCATTTTAAATAAATTTATGTAGTTCTCCTTTCCTAGTTCTTGCAAATGTAGAAGCACTAGAATTTAATGAAATCCACCCCAGATTTTTTAATACTCGATCTTGTTCCCTAGATGAATATTTGGTCAAACAATGGAAGTATCCTATTGAGTTGCATGGAATTGGAAAATATGGAAATGACTCTTACAGGATCTTCTGTGTCAATGAGTGGAAAGAGGTAACAGAAATGCTGCAATGTGCATAAATCCATGAAAGATCATGAGGGCCTTATTATCTAGAATGGACTGTTGGTGGTACTCAATCTAGGCCTCTTTCATATATTGCAAGACCTACAGTTGTGGCAGTATGGTGCATGAACTAGAATGCTACGTAGAACTACTGGAAATACTAGTATGATCCTTTGCTTTGTCTTAGTAGTCCCAAAAGAGGTGTAAGGGATCCAGTGTATTCTTCTTGCAGTGCTGCCAGTTATCTCAGTTTAGGCCTTGCAGGTGTAGGAGCAGTTAGCTCTCTGAATGTGGTTTGTGGCAACACAGACGGAGCAGGATTGTCCAAACCCTTCTGACTTTCATACTCTGTCTTATTTTGTGCTGTTCAAGATAATTTTTTTCAATATATGTGTATGTGTATAATTTTGTCATCTTACTTCCAAGATATGAGATGCTATTTTAGCTATTGGAAAATATTTCTATGGAATAAAGTAGCTAAGACATAATGTATGGCCATTCTCCCATTGTTTCTAGATGTTACAGTATCTCCAACAGTTTGACCCTGTTCTTGTATGCTCAGAAATAAGCCTAATACTGCTCAGTTAGGTGAAGGTTCAAGTGTATTTGCATAGCATGAGCCATCATGGTGTTGTTTGAGAATTGGACTTGGACCCTAAGACAGGAGTTTGAATCCTCCTTGACCATAGAAACCTGGGCAAATCCCAGCCTTCTGCTGAAGAAATGTGGCCTAGAAAATCCTGTGATAGGGTTGCCATAAGTTGGAAATGACTTAAAGACAAACAATAACAAACATTTGCACAGATGAACTCCAAGATGATTCCCACTGTCTGTTTAATTGCTGCAGGTATGATACAAATTTTATGTTTCTAAATTTTGATTATTTTTTTTCAGGTACAGCCACAAGATCATAAGCTGAATATATATCATTCCTGGCTTCGAGAAAACTACGAAAAACTGAACCTTAATAATTAATACTATATAGACATGCCTTCCTGTTTCCAAAAACATCTTGTTGCTCTCTCAGTTATGATAAATATAACTATTATTTGTATACATATTTGGACACTTTGAACACTATATTAAATTCTAGTGTGGGTTTGTGTACATAATATGTTCAGATATTGTAATTAAAGTTGACTAGGAACTGTTTTTACATAAATGGCAGCTTGTTCAAATCATTCAGTCTTTCATCAGGGCAAATATCAAATTGTGGAACATGTTCACCATTACTAAAATACAATTTTAGTGCAAAATAATCTTTCAATAGATACTACAGTGGATGGAGTTTTGTATCGTATTCACCTTTAATATATAAGAAATACAATTCCAAGAGATACACACTTGACCTATAGGCTCATGCACTCCCTGACTTCCTTCTGCCAATTTTGAGTGCTTCAAATGGACAGTAAGTGATGCAATTAATTACTCAGCCAACATTGGAAGAAAGGAATTTGTACAGACTGCTGGAGGGGAAGGCTGAAAGCAGAGCTCAGAAAGGTTGCTTTCTGAAGCTGTTATAGAATCCACCAGCCAACGAGACCAGTGGTTATGCTGGGCAGGTTCTGGAAGCTGTATTTCAATAATAATTTGTCTAAGTTTGCAAAATGATCTTGTAGCACCTTTGAGACTAACCAAACAAAAGACATTGTAGTATAAAGCTCTCATAGACATGGTCTGCTTCCTTAGATACAAGTTCTTGAAAGCTCAGTCTCAAAGGTGCTACAAGATCTCTTTGCTTATTGATATTTCAGACTAACACAGTTCTGTCTCTGAATCCATTTTCCAAGTTTTGTAAAGGGTAACTGTATTGACAGAAAGATCCTCAAAGGTTATGTTGAATAATAGATGTACAAGACATCATTGCTCAAAAAATGCAGCTGCCTACTGGGGCCCTGGCCTCTGTCTCCTGCTCCAAAAGGAGAGTGAAAGGGTTGCAGTGTGGCTTTGCAATGCTGTCGTTCTGAGTACATGAAACAGTGACTTCCATGTCACCTGGGAAAATTCCTCCATATGATATTAGCTTGTCTTTGCCAGATACAAATGATTTGCTCAATTTATTTTTAAATATCTGTTTATTACATTATATCCTTCTTTTCTCCAATGGTACTTTTTGAGCAAAAAGGAATTGTTCTTAAATTATTCAAAGACATAGCCGTGTTTGTCTGGAATATCAGTATGCAAAGGGATCTTGTAGCATCTTTGAGACTAACTGAAAGAGAAAAGTTGTAGTGTGAGCTTTTGTGGTTGCATCTGGGGAAGTAGACTGCAATCTATGAAAGCTCATGCTACCAGCCTTTTTCTTTCAGTTAGTCTCAAAAGTGCTACAAGATCCCTTTACACCCTGCTTTAAATGATTGTAAACTTACAATGATGAAAATTGAACAACATGGCAAAGTAAAGGTGCATGTTTGAAATATTAAATGTGAAGTTTTTTGTGGGCTTTTCGGGCTATGTGGCCATGTTCTAGAAGAGTTTCTTTTCATTCTCTGAAGATTCCAGCCACAGATGCTGGCAAAATGTCAGGAAGAAACTCTTCTAGAACATGGCCACATAGCCCGAAAAGCCCACATAAAGCTATGGACGCCAGCCATGAAAGCCTTCGACTTCACATTAAATGTGAAGTTTCAGTAGAAATGTTGGAATTTCACTTCATTATGAATATAGTTACATGTAAGCTAATCCCAACTGATTCCAGTAGAATTTACCTCTAAATAATGTTTCTGATAAAAAAAAATGGCTTCCTAGCTAGAGCTGTATATATTTATTAAAATATTTTAATTTTTTAAACATTTACAGTATTTTTATCCCGCTCTTTTATCATGAGATCTCAGGGCAAGCCAGCATGGTGTAGTGGTTTGAGTGAGTGTTTGACTAAGAGGCTGTACAGGCTGGCATTATACACTGGCCTCAGGGCAGAGGGGTGTGTAATATCCACACAACGTACACCGTGTGCCCAACTACATGGTGGGCAGTGTCACAGCGCTCCTTTGCTGCTGTGTCCAGATGATGCAGTGCCAAAAGAAACACCAGAAGATGCCCGGCAGAGGCAAAGTCACCATTTCCAAAAAGGAGCCCCTTTTTGCACCGCAGAAATGCCAGATTGGAGCCATGACATGTACCACGGCCCTGATCTGGCACTGAAAGGGACTTCAGCAGGCTGCTCCCAAGGGGTGATCTGTTTAGCCCCTCAGTCTCTGGAAACCAGGGTTTGAATCCCAGCTCAGCCATGGAAGCCCACTCCTGGACTATTGTTCAGCTCCTCGGCCACTTTAACTTGGGCAGCCACAAGTGGCACTTTTCCAGGGTGACCAGACATCCTCCCTTCCCAGGACATGTCCTACATTTCAACCTTATTTTAAAGAGGAATTCCAAAGCATCCTCCATTTTGAGCATGCCTGAGAAGCATGAATTCACATTTCTATGAAGTGTTTTGAGCTTTTGTTTTCTCCAGAGGAGAAATTCCCACATATCCTCCATTCTGAATATGACTGAAGCATGAATTAACATTTCTATGAAGTGTTTTGTGCTTTTATTTTTCTGTCCAGGAGGAGTTTCAAAACATTCTCCATTTACAGCATGACTAAGAAGCATGATTAACATTTATACGAGTGTTTTGAGCTTTTTATTTTTTGTCCAGGACAGAAACCTGGCAAACCTCCTCTTAGCAAACCTTGCCAAGAAAAACCCTTGGGGTTGCCATAAATAAATAATTCCAAAAGGTACTCATTTTCAGTTGCCCAGAGGGCCTTCTCATCACCTGCTCCTAAATCACGGAACGGCCTGTCGGAGAAGACTGTCAAATTTACCACTCTGGATGGCTTTTTTAAAAGAAACGTCACAGACAGACCTCTCCCGACAGACCTTCCCTGATCGATCGATCGCCTGGTCCCACCGATACAGATTGTCCAATAACTGCCTCAAGATGTCCTGCACCAGCAATTACTACTTTTACGACACATTACTTGTATTTAATGTCGTTGTTTCCTTACATGGATGTTTTAGAAAGAAGGATAAGGGGATTATGTAATTGCTATGTCTGTAATTTGTATTGATGTAATTTTGGTTGTGACCTGCCTTGATCATTTGGGAGAGGCGGGATATAAATAAAAATTACTATTACAGTCGGCCCTTCTTATACACGGTTTTATACACGAATTCAAGCATATACGGTTCGAAAATGTTCCAAAAAAGTATAAATTTACCTTTATGTTCCACTTTTTATTAGGGACACCATTTTGCTATGTCATTATATTTAATGGGACTTGAGCATACAGTACATGGATTTTGTTATACATGGGGGATCTTGGAACCAAACCCAGCGTATAACAAGGGTCCACTGTATTATTATTATTGTTAAGTCGAAGGCATCCACGGCCGGCATCCATAGTTTTTTTGTGAGTTTTAGGGGCTAAGTGGCCGTGTTCTAGAAGAGTTTCTTCCTGGCATTTTGCCAGTATCTGTGGCTGGCATCTCCAGAGAATGCTGTGTGTAAAGTGTGTGTTACACTGTGTGACCCTGGGCAGTATATATATATATATATATATATATACACACACATACATACACACACACACACACACACCATTCTTCCATGCCAGCATTCAATGAAGATGCCAGCCACAGATGCTGGCGAAACGTCAGAAAGAAACTTTTAGAGCACTGCCACGTAGCCCGAAAAACCCACAAAAAACTATGGATGCCGGCCATGAAAGCCTTTGACTTAATTTGTTATTTATTATATCATATTATTTGTTATATATTTATTATTTTGTTCTTTATTATTTAATTGTCATGCCCAAAAAACCCACAAAAACTATTATTATTATTATTATTATATTATTATTCTGTATTGAGGCTGCTCCTGCCCCCTCAGCCTCAGAGGAGGTCCATGGCAGCTTCCCCCTCATAACAAATGGAGGAAGGCCCTGAAGGGAGGCCCAGGGCAGGCCAGCCACAAAATGGCGGCCGCGGGGCCCAGGCGGCGTTCGGAGCTGCGGCTCCAGCGCCCAATCAGGGCCGGGCTTGCGGCCTTGTTGCCCTGGCGCCGGCCAAAATGCCGCGGTGCCCTTGTGCCTTAATGGGGGCACGTAAGTGAGGGGCTGCTGCTGAGAGGGAAGGAGAGAGGCCTCCCCGGCGGCGCCATGATGATGGCCAGCATGGAGCGCCTGAGCTTCTCTCCGGAGGCCCTGACCGCCTCCCTCTCCAGCCTCGCCGCAGGGCGAGTGAGCTGCACCCAGAGCCGGTAGGTGGGCCTCTGGCGCCACACTGGGGAAACAACCCGGTTTGACACCGCTTTAACTGTCCTGGCTCAATGCTAGGGAATTCTGGGAACTGTAGTTTTTGTGAGGCATTTAGCCGCCTCTTTCAGAGTGCTCTGGTGCCACAATGAACTGCAGTTCTCATGATTCCCTAATATTGAATCAGGGCAGTTAAAGTGGTCTCAAACTGGAGTGTGAAGTCTGGATTTTATGTGTCCGCACCGCAGGAATTGTCCAGCTTGGTACTGCTTCAAGGGCCATGGCTCAGTGCTATGGGATTGTGGGAACTGTCATTTGTTGTGGCCCTAGAGCTCTCTGACAAAGAAGGCTAAATATCTCATAAAGCTACAATTCCCAGGATTCCATAGCACTGAGCCATGGCATTTAAAAGGGGTGTCAAACCAGATGATTTCTGCAATGTGGATGCAGCCATGTTGTGGTTTGGGGACAGGAATGGAAAGCCAAGAAAGAGAAGGAGAGAAAACGTAATGGAGCCCCCTGAAAGAAGTCAATGGCCTCTGGAATCCCGAACAAAACCATTCCCAGAGCTTGGAAGAGTTCCTGCTTTGAACCACCACTCCTTGCAGCTTTCCTCCCAGATCAAGGTGACCAGAAGTCCTCCTAATCCAGGACATGTCCTACATTTCAACATTCTATCCAGGAGGAATTCCAAAAGGCCCTGCGTTTTGCACATGGCTAAGAAGCATACATTTATATTCATATGACTGTTTTTAGCTTTTATTTTTCTTGAATGCCCTACATTTTGTGGCACCTTGTCCTCCTTTGTGGTTAGGACATCTGAT
>NC_056523.1:48022593-48044326 GCF_019175285.1 Sceloporus undulatus | reverse complement strand
CACTCTGACAGGGAGTAACTTTATAGTAAGGAAAACACTTCTGCCTGATTTAGTTGGGCTTAAGAAATGCTGGAATAATGGAGCTCTCCTTGGCCTCAATGCAGTTGGGGGTCCAAAAGAGAGAAGACTGTCAAACTGGATTATTTCTGCAGTGTGGATGCAGCCCTGTTCTCAGTGTGAGGGCCTGTCATTTATTGCTACTATCCCCCATAGCAAAACATTTTTTCTAGGTAACAGATGTGCAAGGAAGGCACGAAAAGGCAAAATAACATAACAAGACTACTGTGAATGTTCTCTGTATGGGCCTGTCCTTGAAAAAAGTATCAGAAGTGCAGAAAGCAGCAGCCAACCTGTTGCCAGGTGTGCATTTTAGAAAACAGACAAACACGGGCTTAGAGGAACTGTACCAGCTTCCAAGTTGCCTCCAAACTTAATTCAAGTTGCTCTTCTTGACCTATAAACCCCTAAATGCCTTGGATCCAAAATATATGAAAGTCTACCACCTCCAGATGTCTTGGATTATAATTCTCATTGTCCCCAGCCAGCATTTCTGTTGCAGTTGGGGATGATGGGACAATGGTCCAAAGTGCAGGGAGATGCCTAGTTGACTAACAATGGCCTTCCACTAAACAGCTATACACTCTGTATTATTATTATTATTATTATTATTATTATTATCAATTCTATGCAGCTTTTCTCCCAAAAAAGGGACCCAAGGTGTCTCACACAATAAAACCTTATCAAAATATGGTTCACAGGAATCTGCGGAGTCAGATTACTGAATTATCTACCTCCCTCCTTTTGACACAGATTAGCAGCGGCTTTCCAAAGTTTGGGGTAGGGGGTCTTTCCCACCTGTCCCTGAAAATGCCATGGACTGAATCTAGGATCTTCTATATGCGAAGGTGTACTTTTGCCAGAGATTGGAACAGTTACCGTTTTGGATTATCAAGTCCCAGATCCCACACTCACCCATCCCCATGGTGAATACATGGTGCTTGAAGAATAATGCAAACTGTAGTTCAAAGGTGTAGCTTTTCTAAATCTTTTCAGTGAGCTATGGCCCCTTTGCATTTGCCTTTGACTTTCACCAAAAGAGAAAGCAAGAAACATTTAGAGGCAAAAAAAATGAAAGGTAGGAGATTATCACACCAGGCTTGTTTTCGGCACCCTCCTGCAATTATCCTGTTATCTGCCAGTTCCAATACTTTTACGCTGTGGCGCCTTATAGTTTCACACCATCACACAATACCGCGACATCGACTATATTATTGCACTTTAGAATTTCACACGTAACCATTGTTAACCATGATTGTTTACGAAATGCTTGTGTTCACGCATGCATGCATGGATTTCAGCTGCATCACAGCGGGTTCCTCATGTTCTTAAACTTCCGCTTAACTTTAGCAATGCTAAACATTACTAGAGAGAAACTTACATTGTAAACCACAAGGAATACAGTACAGTGCGCCTGCGTCATACACGGGCACGCCATATGCGGCTTCCAGCATACACTGGAAGCAATGCTAGAAAGACTTCTCCCATGCCTCGGAAGAAGTAATGGGGCAAGTGCTGGGCGTATGCTGTGGGAACGAGCCCCATTAATTCTAATGGGGCTTAAGTTTACGTGCTTTTTCCCTTACGCAGCAGGGTCTGGAACAGATCCCCACATAAAGGAAAAGCCAACTGTATTTAAAAGAAAGGACAGCAACCTTCTCGGCAGCCAGTGACGTAATTCTATTGGGACAGCCAAGTGACACAGGAAGGAAAGTTGCCAACCCTGGGAAATCCGGCTAAAATTTAAAAATTGATGATGACAAAACTTCAGTCATGCGAATGGATTACAATGAGCTTTCGCACCTTCACAATAGTGCGATTTATGTGTGACCCTTCTGCACTGTGGGAGAACAAAGAAGTAACAATATCAAAGTTATATAAACTATGACCCGGTACAAACAGGCACTTTGTGGTGCTCTGGGCCCAATTCTAGGGTTTGGGAGCATGCACCAACCACACGCTCCCGAACGCTAGTATATGCTGGCGGCTCCATAATGGCGGCTTCCCGTCCACGCAGGGACCACCATGATGATGACAACACTGCAAAGCGTCTGGATGTCACTTCTAGGAAGTGGTGTCATGGCGGTGCCCTTTCCCCTTTACGGCACCGCAAAAAAGAAGCCTCTCTATGAATCTACTTTTTGACGGCATGTCAGTGCTGCAGCGTCTTGCTGCTGCAGCACCGACTCAAGGCAAAGACAGGTGGCACAGAGCCGCCCGTCTGTCGAGTTCCTATGTTTGAAAATAGAGTTGGAATCAGAAACCATAAAATCCTCAATGATAAAACGGTCCACAGATGTAGGATATAAGTTAACATACAATTGAAAAAGTTGGAAAGAGCATGGGGCAGAGAATTTACAACTTGTACTAATTTAAAAGACAATTTTATTAAGCTGTTGCATGGATCATACATAACTCCATCAAAATTGGCAAAGATGTATAAAAATGGGGAGGGAAACTGTTGGAAATAGGGTGAAAAAAGAGACTCATTCTACCATATGTGGTAGACTTTTTGTAATTGTTTCATTTCACTACTTTCATTAATTGACATTACTTTCTATTAAAGAATTATAAAATGCTTGCTTCTCCATCTGTAACTTGAAACCAAATATAGTTACTTCTCTTCAGTAATTTTTCATAAAATCTATAAAGGATCCCCAAGTTTGTTTTTTTTTTAAAAAAGAACCAATTTGAGTTCTACATTTCCAACTTGTATTACTTCCCCCATACACATTTTAGCTATTTTCTCCTGTGTAATGTACCATTTAAACATTGTTTTGCATAGATTTTCTTTAAGACTGTATGAACAACTAAATCTTAATTCCTTTGTCCATATATCTTCCCGCTGGTTAATTTGGATGTTGTAACCTCCCCACCTCCCCCACTGATCATATATGTTTTAACCTGTTCTTCTTCAAATCTGAGTAGCAGTTTGTACATTTTAGTTATTAAAGTTACTGGGGACTGGCAGCTGATGGCTCATGGACCAACACTGGTTCATGGACTCCCACTTTGAATAGTACTGCTTTAGATTTAGCTTTGAAAGGTTATTTCAAAGGGTAGACATGCTGGTTTACTATGAATGTCAAACCCATGTTTGTTTTCTTTTGTTTCCAGTGAAAGCAACACCATGCATAATGTTGACCTGCACAGAAAATCCTCCCTTGACGACCCGGATAAGATTTTAGGCCACTGCTTTAAACAATTCAAACTCAGAGAGGCATATCCACATTTTTTCTTTAAAGTAAAAAAAAGTAGATTCGGCCCACCCAGATGTAGACGTCGCATTATTATCGCCCCACCAATGAGAGGAAGTGTTCCTAGCAGCCCTAAACCCCCGTCAGACATACCCTGTGATCTGAAGGAGAAAGCCCCAGTCTTGGAAATACCTCCACAGGCCAAGGATGAAGAGGAAGAAGATGAGCTACAACAACTGGAGGCTTGGATTGAGGAGAGGAAAAAACTACAGGATCTTCTGAACAATTGTGTGAATCTAGAGGAATGGTTGACTGCCAAACAACCTGTAAGCAATCTGGAAGCAAGTGTCTTAGGGAAGATAAAAGAGGGCAAAGAACCAAAGGAGGTTAAGATGGAACCTGCGTTAGAGGCAGTTAAAAGCATTGAGGTAAGTATTAAAAAAGAGCCCGTGTGGATTTTTTGTTTGTTTGTTTAGGAAACAACCTTCAACCCATGAAAATATTCTTGCCCATAAAGGATACAGATCTGATTTACAAGGGGGTGCAGTGGAGACTGCTCACCCTCCCTGAAGTTTCCCCTCCCACTAAATCAATGAAATTCCCTTTGTGCATCTCACTTCACAGTTGAGAATGAAAACTGCCAGGAGGGAAATCGTGCCGTTATGTCTTTGATATTGAAGAAAAGGGGAATTTCCCACTCCCTTGTATTCTGTATTGGACATGTGAGCACAATGGGGAATTACCCTACTGGAAAATAGCCCCTTATAACCAAAGAATAATGGTGATAAAACACACTGTCTTGTTGTGGGAGCATTGTGAGTGCAAATGCAATCAAGATGGGAAAAATATTTTTTCTTGTTCCTATATCTTCTTTCTTTTTATTCTACTCTCCTGCAGTCCCCCCCCCCATTTTCTTTATATATTTCCACATCTCCTTCCTATTGCTTTTTTCATTTCTTTTTCACCCTTCTGCAATTATTTGCCAGCCAGAGCACATAGTAAACATACATACCCAATGTATGTGCTCAGTGTTAGGCCAGGAAACCATGGGGGTGAGAGGAAAGGCCAGCCCAGAAGACATGGCAACAGGCATTCTTCAGTAGAATATAGTTGTCAATGCTGTGTTATTTATTTACATCAGGGGTAACAATGTGTGGTCATCAGATGTTGCTAGACTGAACCTTCCATAATCCCTCATGATTATGCTGAATGAGGTAATGGGCATTACTTCTGGAGGCCCATACTCCCCATTATCAAGGTTTTGATCCCATACTCCAGCCAAAAAAGCTCACAGCAACATGCATATGAATTAGTTAAAGATAGAGAAGGGAAAAGAGAGAATTTTTATGATTACAGTGTTGTATTGGGACTTAGGAGATCTAGGTTCAAGTCTCCACTGAACTGTAAATCTCACTGGATGACTTTGGGCCAGTCGCTCACTCTCAACCTGACCCACCTCCCAAGGTTGTGAACTTAAAACAGAGAGGGGGAAAGCCATGCTTCATTGGAGGAAATATAGGATACAAAGGTAAGTAAATACATTTAACATCAGTCTTTTAAACACATTCTGATGCCTTTCAGCATCTGATGCCAAAGAGAGATAAAGGGCGAAGCATTCCACGTCTGAACATTCCCTATCCTGACTCCCTGAGGACACTACAAAGTCTTCTACACAAGCAGAAACTGAAGCTTGTGGACCTCTTCAACAAAGCCGACAGGACCAAGTCAATGAAGTTCAAGAGAGCTGATTTTATCAAAATAATCCAATCGGTAGGTGGGAAAGCATGTTCCCATTCAAATAGATGTGAATGTGCAGATTTTCTGTTGGTGCCAAAACAGGAAAAAGTCATACTGTTAGAGGAATAAGCCTTATCTTGACACCTCCCTTCTCCTCATTGAAAAAGTGTTGGCCATCATTTTACTTCATGGACAGTGAAGTCATATACGAGGCAAAGGCATAAAGACCCAACTACATGTAGTGTACATCTGTTGTAATCAGTGGGACATCGCTCACTTATCCCATTGATCTTTTTATAAGCATGGCTTCATCTGGCTCCAATTCATAGTGTTATAGCTGAGCTGGATTTCCAAATATATTGACTAAATCCCTTTGCTTTCTTTTGCGGAAGAGTCAAGAGTGGGATAGCTGGATTGACTGCTAGAATTATAAGAAAGCAATGCTGCATCCTCCCATTTCTTCTTTCTAAAAAAGATATATACAATTTTATGAAAAGATCTCTTTAGTACTGAGTTCTGTTCCTAGGGCTTTATCAAAGTATACTTGTTTGCTTGCCCGCCAATCATTGGATTGCATGATTTCACTTATAATATATATAAAACTGCTTCCACATGCACATTTCTCCTGGTTGTGGGAAGGTGCATGTACATGATTATAGCTGGATCATGGCCATGGTGTACATCATGAATGAGGAGATGCCCAGATGAGAAATTATTGTATATGAAACCGCTCTCACTCTCCTCTTTTCCAGACCAAGGTGCCTATCAGTAAAAATGACCTGGAAGATATAGTCATCTACCTCTCGTCTTTAAAGAAAGGGAATTATATCACCAGTGATGATCTGGCAGAGTGTCAGAAAATATGGATGGACAGCCTAAGAGACCAATGGAAACAAACTAAAGAGACAAAGCAAGGTAAAAATAAAATGCAAACAGTGGAACAGTTTCCCACTCGTCTGCATAAACTTGAATGTGGAATCTTATTCCCAGGATTAGTTGCAGTTAATTGAGGCAAAGGGAACTAGATCTTTTTGTTGTACTTTGGGAGTATTTTTTTTTAAAGGTGTGGTAGCTCATCTTGAAAAAGTTAGTTTTTGAGACAACAGCTCTCAGAATCTACAACCATCATAGGCCTGTGGTTGAGTTAGCTGGCAGTTTTTTTAGACTTAAAGAACTGGGTATGTTTAGCCTGGAGAAGAGATAATAATTTATCCACAAAAGTAACTTCAGAGCTGTAGAGTGATGCTGACAAAGGGTCTGTTTGTTCCAATATTCTGGCTTTCTACACTGGTTAGTGGAAAGTCCCAAATAAGGTATTGCCTCACAGCTATAAGTGTTTAGAGGCACACTGATTCTGAGGCTGGAGGGTCATTTAGCAATTGTTGTCTGTGATCAGTGGCCACTGATAAGCCTGTATCTTCCATTAATTTCATAGAATCATAGAGTTGGAAGAGACCACAAGGGCCTTCCACTCCAACCCCCTTCCATGCAGGAAACCCACAATCAGAGCACCACTGACAGACAGCTCTTACTGTCAGGAAGTTCTTTCTAATGTTTAGGTGGAATCTCTTTTCCTGTAGCTTCCATCCAATGTTCTGTGTCCTATTCTTTGGAGCAGCAGAAAACAAACTTGCTCCAGCCTAAGTATGACACCCCTTCAAATACTTAATCACAGCTATCATATCACCTCTTAACTGTCTCTTCTCCAGGCTAAACATACCCAGCTCTCTCCTCATAAGACATGGTTTTCAGTCTCTTCACCACACTTTATGAGGAGAGACTTAATCTCATTCATGGCTGCTTGTTATGCAGAATGCCTCTGCATCCAGTTGCTGAGAAGCATGTGTAGGAGAATTTTATTTCACTAACATCCCCATTGTGGTTTTCCCATAGGTAACTAGTTGACTGCTATGAAAACTGGATACTGGACTAGATAGGGCTTTGTATTGTATTCTTATGGCATGTACTGATGTCTCATAAAGTTCCATAAAGAGAGAAAGTCAGAATGTTTTAGTGTGAAAAACTGCGAAGTGTCTCTGAAGATACCAGGAGTATTTGCTTGGTGGGTGGGTGGGTGAGTAGGAAAAAATTGGATATGTTTATAACTTGATATTTGTTCTTTCTTCTCCAACCTCCTGACTACTTTCTAATCAAGGTACCAAACAGTCATCAGTTACTGTCTCCAAAGCAGCTTCCATTGCTCATAGCAAGGCCAAACTTTTATCTAGTCAAATAAACTATTTGGAAGTTCCCCCCATCAACACTGAAACAGACCGCATGCATCTGACATATAATCAAATGGAAATGATTGGGAAGAGATACAGGGAAATGAGACGGAAGCTAAAGGTACTTGTATCCTATGGAAGCTTAATTCTTGTCTTATCTGGGGAGCTGGCTAATAGTAATTGTTTGAAGTAAGTCTTAGAACTCTGTATGTATCAGTAACTTAGATCAGTGCTTCTCAGGCTATCTGATGTGAGGGACCAGCAATTGTTTTTCCTCCTGGTGTGCCAAGGACCAGCACCTTATTTGTTCCCATTGGCTATAATGGTTTCTTTCTTGGAAACTCACCAGGGACCAGTAGCCAGTGACTCAGGGATCAGAATCAACCCAGGGACTACCACTTTGAGTACCACCGACTTAGATGACCATACTGAGTCTTGTCCCACCCCATGTATTGTGCTGTTCTTCATATATCCCAAGTACCCTCATATATAATTGTACATTTAAATTTTATATCCTACCTGTCCATGCAAAATGCCCATTGCAAGCCATTTACAGTATTCTAGGAACTATGTAAATTATAGTCTGTTATCACCAACCATAAAAGCAGTGGAAAAGCAAAACACACAAGAAAAACTAATAATCCATAACCACAAAAGAATATGTCTTTCAGTGTCTGCTTTAAAGCAGGCAATGAGAAGAACAACTTAACTTCTCTAGGGATAGTACAGTATTCCATATCATAGGTAGCTAGTTTATCCTACAATAACTTTGTAAGATAGTAGCTGTTATGTCTGAACTCTGTAAATGATACAGCTTGGTTGTTTGTTCTTTTCTGTGCCTATTTACCTTCCATGATGACAGGCCTTTAGCAAAACCAACAGATTTCATCCTACAATTTGAGGTGGCAAAGATTTTATGCTGCATAATATGAGGGCACACAGAGCTAGGCGTTTGAAAATCATCTTAGTAGAAGGAATGAAGTTTTAGGAGTTGGAAGTACCACTTTGCAATGAGAACTGATTGCCAGTGCAATTGCTGTAAGACTGTTTTTTAAAAAATGTATTCCATCCAAGCTAATCAAGTTAGATGATAGCTAGCCATGCCTGCCCAATGTCAGCCTTATCACACCAGCTTCTACACAGAACCTAGGATAGCTGTCCTTTTTTGTGGTAGGGAAGGATGCTCGTTATTGTAGAAAATGCTGGACTAGATAATATGTTGGTTTAATCTAGTATAGTTTTCCTTATCAACAAAGCCTCATATTCTTATATTTGCAGAGGAAAATTGATCCTCTAGACTTTGCAGAACAGTGTCGAATGGTGAGAACCGGAGACATCGCAGTGGATGGCCACTGCATGCCAAGCACCATGGAAGGTGAAATGGGGGAGCTGGTGGACAAGCATCGGCTGGTTTGTCACCTGGTCTGGACTCAGTGCGTCAAGCTTTGTGAAAAATATAAGGTTCCACTTACTGAAAAACTGCTGAAAAGAGGTATAGTAAAACGAAGGGACTAGGTGAGGGGGCAAATGCCACAAATCCAAATAGTGTCAATTGGACTTTGCTTCATGCTATGTATGAGTGTACTCAAGATGGAAGTCATTAGCTGATAAAAATTAAAATACAAATATATATATTGGTAGGTTTTATGGAGTGCAGCTGATTAGACCAGAAGCAAGTGGCGTCACCGGGGGGGGGGGGGGGGGGGGGGGGGGGGGGGGTGTGCGGACCACACCAGGTGACATCCTAAAGGTGTCACCATTGCTCCTCAGATAATAATAATAAGAAGTTTTATTTATAAACCGCTATTCAGTGTTGATCATAGTGGTATATAGGTAAAAATTGCAATATGAAATACAAAATACAGTACAGGATAAAAATTGCAATGCATAAATAAAACTTCAGTAAAAACATTTCAAAATACAGATTAAAACCATACATCAAATCCAGGCCAGATACGTCTGATACCTATCTTTTGGGAGAAACTGGCTGTGGCATTCATTTGTGTCTCCTTAAAATTGTGATGGTAGAAGTGGGGTGAAGTTCTGGGAGGAGAAAGGAGAGGCACCAGAATTTTTTTAAATTAAAATTTCAAATTTTAAAATTAGAAATTTTTAATTTAAAAATGATTTTTAAAAAACAATTGTTTTTTTGAAATTAAAAACATCACATTTTAACCAAATCTTCATTAGGTTGTGCCTATGATATTGTAATTTGAAGGGATAATTTTAATTTTGCTAGTTGTTTATATCACAGCTATTAGCATTACTTTCAGTGATATATGGGGATTACAATTTACAAGTAACACTAGTGCAAAAAAGCATTACTAGGGATTCTGTATGGTGCAAAATGGGAAGAGGTCATTGAGGAGGTGACACCATGAGTTACTGCACTGGGTGACACCAACCCTAGTAACGCCACTGCCAGGAGCCCTTTCCATTACAGCGCTATGATTCCACCTTAACTGTTCTGGCTGCATCCTGTGGAATCCTGTGGTTTGTAGTTTGGTCAAAAACTCTAGAATTCTATAGCTGAGAATTATAAACATCCCTCCCTCAACTGCAAATCCCAATATTCGTTAAAACATGGCAGTTAAAGTGGAATCATAGTGCTATAATTGTGTAATGTGAAAGGGCCCCAGCTGAAGCTGTGCTGAATCCAAATCCTTCCCAACCTACTGCTGTGGGAAAATACTTAGACTTCTTGCTCTGGCATTATGGTTGTGTCCATGGGCTGAAGGTGGTTTGGATCTTTTATTGACTCTTCTGGCAACAGATGTTAGCCAGTACACCAGTTCTGCCAGTAGCTATGACCATTACCAGATCTCTGAGATCAGCCTGGAGAAGACGATTCTGAGGTCAGAAGGGGATTTTCACCAGCAGAAGAGGCTTGTGCCTAATCAAAACCACTACAGCTAGCCCATTTTTGAAAAGGATTGCACTGTAAAGTAGCAGTCCTAATCCTAATTTCTACTGAACAAGTTTCATTGAATTTCTGGCACTTCTCAGTAAAAATGTGTAGAACTATGCTGTGTAATTCAGCAGAGGGTTATATAAATTGCTGTGACTCATTCTGTACAAGGACCCCATAAGAATTCAGGATCCTAAGAGTCTGCTTTGATTGGAAACGCAGAGTTAATGCACGTATGCATGCGCGCACACACACAGTTTTCTAGTTGTTTTGACTATAGACTTCATAGGCTTTAGAATGTGGGTAATGCCTGATTAATTCCCATAAGATGAGAAAGAGAGGTAAAATACTGAATGAAATACAAAGTTGAATGAAGAACATCCACTTAATTCAGATTAAAAGTTTTGTTCAATGAATTGATGGTGGAAGTAGCGATAGAACCCAGTGCCTGTTTTAACCCAGAGAATCTTTAGATTTCAACCACTCAGTGACTCAGGGAAAAAAATCAACAGTCTGAACCTGCCTAGGATCAATTAGATAGCTGAGGTATGTTGCAATTGTGTGCCTTCAAGCTGCTTCCAATCTACGGCAATCCTAAAGCAAACCTATCATGGGTTTTTCTTGACAAGATTTCTTGAGTCAGGGGGTTGCCTTTGCTTCCCTCTATGGCTAAGAGTGAATTGCCCAAGGTCACCCAGTGGGTTTCTGTGTCAAGTGGGGATTTAAACTCTGGTCTCCAGAGTTGTAGTAAACCATTACCCTACACTGGCTCTCTGGACAGGTAGAAATTCTGTTGTTTTTAGATTGTCTTACAGTATCCTTATCTCTAACTTTATTTTGGGGGGAAATTTCCTTTGTATCATTAGCTTTGCTGTATCCAGGAGACAGACTCCTAAGAGAGGGGAACTCCTTTCGGAAGATCAGACAGCCAGGAGGCTATTATTCTACTGCCCCTCATCCCCAAACACCATCATCAGATGAAGAATCAGGAAAAACTGCAGTTCAAAAGGGGTTTGTTGATTTATTTATTTTTTTCCCTTTATGCCCCACTACCCTCACAGGCCCATTAGGTGGAAGAGACACAGGAGACAGCCTTCTCAGTGGCTGCTTCCAGACTGTAGAATTCCCTTCCAGAGGAGGCTAGGTTGGCATCCTCTCTGCTCTTTCTCTGATAGCCAAGGACCTTTGTATTCAAACAGGAATTTAATGTTTAATCGGCTGCAGGGAGTCTATGGACACTACTGTGTTTTAACCTTATTGTTAAGTTTTTAAAATGAATTCATGCTTTAAAATTTTAATATAATAATTGGTTTAAAATGTTTTAATATTTTTATCAGTTGAGGAGGTTGAGACTTTGAGTCCCATGCCAGAACAAAGGCAGGATATAAATAAGTGAAATAAATGAATGAATAAAACCCTAGTCTCCAGGGTTGTAGTTCAACACTCAAACCACTACGTCATGCTTACATTTATTATTTTGCAGCTGGTTAGGTAAACAATTGAGTGTGCTCATAGCATTTCTGGGCAGGAAGTAATATCTTGGTTGATTGGATCCAAGATTTAGATACTTTAGATTCTTTTTAGTGTGTCATCACACTTTGGATAATGTTATTTTTAAAATATTTATTTAAGAATTTACATAGTTTAGTGGATAGGATGAAGCACTGGGAGATTGGGGACCTAAATTTTGCTTTTTACTGCAGCTGCTAACTTGCTCCGTTACATTAGGCAAAGCACTTTGCACCTCCTTTTGTTTTTTCCCTTTTTGTGTGACCCATCTACTATTACTCTTAAACAAAAAAGATGTTGTATATATATTTATACCATAACAAGATCTTGTATACAAGTCTGGGACTGAGCTTGGACTATAATCCCACAACCACGCCTGAGAAATGTGTTGTTGTTGTTTATTTATATAGTGCCTATCCATGTACATGGCGCTTTACAAACAGTGGTAGCATAAAACCATTTATATACTATTCAATAATATAAAATACTAAAATACAGTATTAAATACAGACATAATGCAAAATAAAACAAAATAAGCAATACAGATAATCAAATGTACTAAAAATACAAAACATATAAAACAAAATATAAAATAAATGTATCATGTTGGGCAAGAGCGTCAGGTGAGTGGTGCTTCAACATGTACCACAGTACATGCAGGCTACTTCTCCCTTTTTAAAAAAAATCTACTGCAGTTGCTTAGAAAATAGTGCAAGGTCTTGGCCTAATCTGAGGTTGGTTTGGGAACTTTGCTCTTTAGAGCACTGTGATCAGTTGCTCATTGGTTTAGTCCTGGAAAATATGTTTCCTCTCTGTCCATGGTGCTCTGGGTTCAAATCTCCTAGGCTGAGGATGAGTTGAGCCATGAGGGTGAAAAATCATAGGGGATAGGCTATTAATCATGGTAGGAAAGTAGAGGCTCCACATTTAAAGAAAATATACCTCTGAATGCTAGATGCCAGGGATGGCTATAGAGTGCTTTAGAGTGTTAAGAGGCATTTGTGTGCTGCTGATAGAAGAAGCTGAAATCTAGATTCATATGTGCTTCTGGGAATTGCCCTTATTGGCTGTTCACATATCTGTTATAATATCAAGTTACATTATACCTCATGTTATAGTTTCTTAAAGTGTATGCATGCAAAAATTGTTACATTTTCTTAGCAACTTTTGGCTTTTTAAAATTTTATCTCATTTTGCTGCCATCTGTAAATTAAGGGTGTGGATAGTTAATTCTAAGTGCTTTCCTCTTGATGATGCACTCTCTGTTTTTCTGAAGTCTCTTATTTTTCCTTCTCCCATAGAAAGCCAAAGGCTGAAAAGGAAGAGCTCAAAGCGGAGAAGACTGTAAAATGCCGCTGGATGTCATTTACAGAATTTAGAAAACTAATGAGGTATATGTCCAATGCATTAGGAGTAAGTGAAAGTAACCAGTTTCTCTTTTACTGACTTCCTTTACCTAATCCAGCAACTAAAATTATCCCATCTTGCCAGTATTAAGACTTCTCAATTACTCTGTCACCAGTAATGGAATCTTTGAGGTTCAGTCCAGGTTGGAGGGAGTTCTGAGCATGCAGTGGTATTTTATATTTCAAAAACTGAAATAACAAACCTATCTCACTCCCAGTGTGCCTAGGGACTCTACTGCAGGTGAAATCTAATAGCTGGCTCATTTCACTGTTTGCAGATCCTTTCTTTCCTCCATTACAGCTCAAGACCCCATGTAGACCCCATAACTTTAAGAACCCTTTTTTGTTTCCCCAATTACTTTTTGTATCTTGATTCCTGATAAAGAGCTTTACAGCTCTCAAAAACATGTGTACATTTTATACTTTAACAAAGCTATTATCCTGATATATATGTGCTATATAAGAAAGAATTACTGTCTCAGTTTTCTGTACTAGGGTTTTTATTATAGAACTTGTCTATAACTGAGTTTGGCCAGTTAGATTTATGGATGTGCTGATTCCTTCTTATTGAACCTGAGCTGTGTTGCTTTTAGAGGAGACTTTTCCTGTACACTCCCTTTGCCTCTTTCACAAAATTTTACAGGTGATCAGGATGACATTTATCTTTAATTTAAAAACCTCCCATGTTTTGCTACTTTTTCTTCTGTCTCCTTTTCACAAAGAAAGGGGAAAAGATACAACACATGCATAGTGATTTTGAATGGTAGCATAAGGAATCTTTTTTCCTAGCACTGTAGAGAGTAAGAACCAAAACAGACGGCCCTTGAAGTCACCCCTTCTGAAGACGGATCGGGGCTGTGGCAAACACACGCCGTAACACCAATCCACCTTGCAGCCAGCCAAAAAAGAAGTGGCAAAGAGCTGCTTCTTTTTGGGCCAGCAAAAAGGCAGTTTTTCCCACCCATTACAGCTCATGGGCAGCTTCAAACCGCTCCAGCAGCATGCAGTGTGTAAACGTCTGAGTGCCGGTACGATTTCTGGGCATCTTGGGGGCATATGCCATCTGTCTCACCCCTAAGACATTGAAAATTATTCACACCTAGAAACTTTTGTTCCCTTGGTAACAATGTCTGTCCTTTTTTTGGATACCTAAAATGTAATGCTCTTCTGAGGTTTTAACTAGTTAATGCAATGCTAAAAACTTGGGGAGTGAAGGAAAATTTCATTAGAGGGCAGAATTCTTATGGGGAAGAGTGGTGCTCCCATTTGTACTTCCCCCTCCCACTACACCCCCAAGCTGGACATCAGTTTCATCTGTCCTGTTTGGCTTTTTCTAAGTTTAAAGTGTATTGCTTTTACAGATACCGCTCAAAAAGATTGCTTCCTCCAATGGATCTTTGGAAAAATAGAACAATCTATGAGAACTTATTTGAGACACCTGAAACACTTGAAGAACAGTATGTAGAAAGGTATAACACAATACTTTTTCATTGATTATTACTTAAAAGTAATGAATATTTATTTACTAGAGTTAAGTAAATTATTTATTTAAAAGTAGAGTTTTAAAATCTTTCTATATGGTGCTGTTATACCTGAAGGGTTTTTTTCATAACAAGATTCCTGAGAAAGATGAAACTGGCCTTCTCTTTGTCTTGTTTTAAAAAGTAGTTAAAAATGCAAATTTTCCCCTTGCTTTTCCTTCTTGATATACTCCTTCGCTGTGGTTTCTTCACCTTCCTAAGTTAATGATGTCATTCTTTAACAATTTCTCTCCAGTTCTTTATCTCCTCCCAACCTGTATGCAAATTTTTTTCAAATTGGTATAATGTTTTAATTTTTTAAGATTGTGAGCCTAAAGGTTGGGGGTCATGCTTGAACTTAACACCTAAACTACGCTTCAACATAACAAAAACGGGTATTGGGTTAGCATGCTCCCCACATCTCCTTTAGCACAACCACAAGGGGAGTTTGGAAGCTTTTTCTACTTTTAATCAAGGCTACCTCAAAACGAAGGTCCAAAACACACCACAGAAATAATCCACTTTGAGACTACTTTAACTGCCCTAGCTTAGTGCTAGGGAATCCTGGGAACTGTTGTTTGTTGTGATGCCAGAGCTCTCTAACAGGTAAGGCTAAATGCCTCACAAAACTACAGTCTCCAGGATTCCATAGCACTCAGCCAGGGCAATTCAAGCAGTCTCAAACAGGATTATTTCTGCAGTGTGTGTTGGACCATAGTTGATGAATCATAATTTAAGGTTTGGATTATATCCCAAACTGCAATTAGTTTGAAACAAAGGCTTCAATTTTTTTCTCTTGTGGCTGTGATGGAGCAGAAAAAGGGAAAGAGAATAATGTGAGCCATAGTTTTATTGAGCTAAAACCATTGTGTTTAAATAAGGTTTCCATTGTCCCTTATTGTAAGTGATGTCTTTTATTTGGGGGCTGGAAAGCTTGTCTCTTATAGGACTGGCAGGTGTCCCTTATTATAAAGACTACCACCTATGTGAAGACTGGAAAGCTTTTCCTTTTATATATCCTGAACAAGGTACCCCCCAAAAAATCTCTCTAAGATATCTCATTATCTATATGCAAATATTCCAAAATCTGAAAAATTCCAAAATCCCAACAACATCTGGTCCCATCATTTTGGATAAGGGAGACTCAACCTGTCTTACAAATTAAAACAAATAGGGCTTCATGATTTCAACCTGTTATTATTCCTATTGAGAGAGGAAAACACTGTAGTTGGCATAGTCAGAGCCTTGAATGAATTCTGATCTGCCATTTTGCACTCCCCATGATTCCTGTGTGACTCCTGTGTGATTTTTTGAGGAAATTGGTAACTTAAGACAAATTTGATATATTCTTGCCCCCAGAAGGAATCCCATGGAGATTTCCAGAGTTAAAAAACATTAAATAATAAAATCAGAAACAAAGTTGAAACTTAACAAGTGAATTGGACTGTGCAAAAGCATGTAACCATAAAATGTGCAGTTTAGAAGGGACACTGATGGTTGGTGATGCAGGAAATACTAGACCTTGTACTTCCACGTTTTTGTTTTCTGTTTTGAAAAACTGAAATAAAATGTTAATAACAAAAAATAATTCCTGAATAAAATGAAAAACAAATTTAATGCATAAATTAAATCATTAAAGCCACAGCATAAGGGATGTTGAAATGAATCCATTTGCAAATACGCTATCTGAAATCCAGTTCCTAGCCTCATCTAGCATAGAATCAGCTAATCCATTGTTGAATGGCAAGTCATTGAAATCGTTATTTTTAAGGCATTTTGTTCAAATCCCACTGTTTCAGTGAATTTATTGTAGGTGGGACTAGCAATTATATTTAGGCCATTATCACTGAAAGAAATTAAAACACATTAAAGCCATTGTAGTGTGCATGCTTGTTTGGGGTTTTTTTACCATAAGTCTTTGACACCCTCCTAACTGAACCTCAGTTCATAATATGAAGAAGGAGTTCTATCAAAAGTGGTAATAATAATAATTAATAATAATTTATTTATAAAGCCCGCCCAATCACTAGGAATCTGGGCAATTTGAACAGTAATAATACATTACAATAAAATACTAAATGATCCCTTCCCAACCTCCTCCCCAGTATTAAAACTAGAATTAAAGAGATCTGTCTTAAGAGCTTTTTTGAAGTCTGTAAGAATGGAGATATGGCAGATCTCTTCTGGCAGGTCGTTCCACAGCTTCAGCGCAGCAGTAGAGAAGGCCTTTGACTGACAGACATTAGCCTAGCTGGTACAGGAGGAGGTTCACATGGTGGGAATTTAGTCTAAGCCTTTTAGGACTGAAGTGTTCTCTCTGGATTTTTCTAAATTTAAATTTGTATTTAATATAAGATAGAGGTTTGTTGTGCAGAGGATAGTAGTTGTCACTACGGTCAGAAGTGCATGCTGGCTGGGGCATTCTAGGAAATGTTATCAAAAATCTACCTTTTCCAAAGTAGACATGCTCATTTGCACCTTTTGTTTGAAAGAGTTACAGATCATGATTTCATGAAGCTTCTTTTTGTCGGTGTGTGTCTTCACATGATTTCCGAATTCTGGTGATTAAGGTGAACCTTTCACGGGGCTTTCTTGGCAAGGTTTTTTTAGAGGAGGTTTGCTGTTGTCTTCCTTTGAGGCTGAGAGAGTCTGACTTGCCCAAGGTTTGAATCCTGGTTTCCAGAATCATAATCTAGTACTCCAACCACCACACCACACTGGCTTTCTACACTCATGATATTCTCCACAACTTACTCAAATCATTGTTTTGTTTTGTTTTTGACAGACAGCTGTGGAAAATGTTTAGTTTCCTGAATCCTTTGACTGACGCCAATAGTTTCTGGCCAGGACATCTTCTTGATAAACTGCGTCTTTATTCACCTCAAATGGAACATGATAATGGGAATGCTTTGTTCAGCCGTGTTTCTCGCACACGCCCAGTCTATCCTGGCATGTACACTCCTGACCGCAGCTGGAAAGTCAGTGACCAGGGTTATTTGACCTATGGAGATCCAGATTCCCGAAAGCATTATTACTATATTTGACAGTGTTTTGAAACTTTTGACATTGCTAGTGTTTCTTGATGTTGAACTGTCTACATTGCACCTGCTGTAATAAGCCAACTTTTGAAGAAAATGAGATGATCAAAGGCATGGCAAAAAGTCACTTTGGAAAATACATGGAAATAGCACAGCTAAAAGGAGCTTTTCCAGACAATCAGTAAATGTGTACCCAACTACTTTTTGCATCTTGCACTATAATGCCATAGGTTACTTTATGAGAATGTAGGAATAGCTTTGATACTGAAAAGTGCTTAGGTTTTTGTCCCCCTTTAAAGAAAACTGCACTGCACCATTAAAATGTCATTTTTTTCTAAATGTATCTTTCTGTTTCAAGCACTTCCATTGCAATTATCAGAGTCTTTTCTTAAAATATGACAAAATCACTTTATCAATAACAAAAAGGAAAAAGCTGGGATTTTATTTCAAGCTCCCCAGGGAGGTAGTATGGGTAATAACCAAACACAATCTGTATCATGATGCATTTTACCTGAGCTTGCTAGCTAGAATAATGCAAGACCAGTGATGGCGAACCCATGGCACGCATGCCAGAGGTGGCACTCAGAGCCCTCTCTGTGAGCACATGTGCTGTCGCCCCAGCACACAGTTTGCCAGAGTTTGTTACTGGAAAGCCAGAGGGACATGGCACTTTGCAATAAATAAGTGGGTTTTGGGTTGCAGTTTGGGCACTCGGGTTCTAAAAGGTTCACCATCACTGCACTAGACTGTACTTGGTTGCAGCTTGAGTCTACATTTAATGTAAGATGCATTATGGAGAAAGTCATTTCAAAATTTAACTAATAACACTCTATAGAAGGTGACCAAATTATTTCTCCACAATATCCTTTAAATATGGAGAAAATGGCAATTCATTTCCCACTGCCCACCCCCACCCCTTTTTATTACATCTTTTATTCATAAATCCAGACAGGTGGTACCAGTTTTTATCTGTGGAAATCTGCAGGCTTCTATAGATTGAAAGACCTTTTTATCGTTGATACCCCCAAAACAGGAACGCAGTTACATGAACAACTGGACAATGACAACTCATTATGGTTCACTATTTTTCAAATACTACATTTTACATCTCTCCTTCAAGAAAAGGAACAAGCTACATACTTGTTATTTCCATTTGCAGAATTTCTTACATCTGTTCTAGCAATATCTAAAAGTTTAGCATTGCGAATACATAAAGTTCTATTGTCTTATACTTTTTCTTAAAATGTTGGGCCAAACCTAGCACAGGAAAAAACACTAATAATGAAATCGCTTGTGGACAAGGTTATTTATGGTCAGTAGGGCAAACTAAATTAATATCTGCAAACATCAAAATAACTATCTAAAATACTAACAGTTATGCATCTGCAATATTTATCTAAAATTTAAGTAACGAATGCTGAAGACAATTTTATCTCCACATGTAGAGGGCTTGCTTTTACTGTTTCATGACAACAGCTCTCATAAACTCCTGATTTCCTCCATAAATTTGTCAGCTCAGATGGTATTTACTACACATTGGAAGAGTGCAGTGGGATTTTCAGCAATTAATAAAAAAAATAGATTATAGAGTGTGTCATTAATGGCAAAACTAATCAACCAGGTTAAAATTGTTAGAAATAATGGAGACTATGAAGCAAATTAATTCTCATTAATTCTTGTATCAATCTAAACAGAGACATTTTTTTTTCCAATTGCTCAATTAGCTTTATGGAATGATGTACACACTATTGATCTTCTTTTGTAGTTGATTTTAATCTTCAAATGACTTGGATTATGCTGATCATTTCCCCCTGTTTTCTGTTTGTGTTAAACCCAATAAAATCATTGGCAAAAGAAAATAACACGGCATTGTGACATGAAATACAGGGGATTTTTAGTCTATATACATGGGGCGGGGGTTTCCTCTAAATCCTGATGTGCTAAACCCTCATTACGCCACAGGCCAAGCTGGAGGGGATCGATAAGAATTGGACTTCTAGCACCAACTATTTAGCATGCTATTAGCAAATGCAATACTTGTGGACACCGCTGGATGACACTAATTATCTTCTGGACCAAATTCCTTTCAGCTGTGACATGCAGCCGAGACTGGTTTGCTCATGCTGCTTGCACTGTGACTTTCCTGTTCATTTCCCTAGATGACTTTTCAGCTGTTGATACCATCAAATTGGGCCTTTAGAGTGTTTGGTTGCAGTGGCTCCAATCCTCTCTGTCAGAAAGGTGTTGCTGGGTGATAACTATTTGATGCTATCATATAGGGTCACTCTAATCAATTCTGTTCTACCCCTCCAAATTCATAGAACCATAGAGTTGGAAGAGATCTCAAAGGCCATCCAATCCAACCCCCTGCCATATAGGAACACAGTATCAAAGCACCCCGCCAGATGGCCATCCAGCCTCCATTTAAAGACCTCCAAAAAAGGAGACTCCACCACTCTCCGAGGGAGTGTGTTCCACTGTCAAACATGCTGTCTGCCTGTAGTTTGAATCTATTGCTCCGTACCCTATTCTATGGAGCTGCAGAAAACAATCTTTATGAAATTGCATATCAAATGATATCTGTATGAAATTGCATGTTATAAGGGATCAGTCAAAGTATGGTATCACCAATAGGATGGTGACAAGCTCCTTGTCACCTAACACCATGGAAGCAGTCCAAACCCTTGGACACTCTTGGTTTCATAGAATCGTAGAGTTGGAAGAGACCACTAGGGCCATCCAGTCCAACCCCCTGCCATGCAGGAAATCCAAATCAAAGCATCCCTGACAGATGGCCATCCAGCCTCTGTTTAAAGACCTCCAAGGAAGGAGACTCTATCACTGCTCTGAAAGGCTCTGGAAGTTGGTATATAAAGCTAGTCTGCTAGCTCCGCCCCCTTGTGACTCACAGATGTGACTCACAGAAGCTCCACCCCTTCAGCAACAAGCACACGGTCTCAAAATGGCTGCCAAGCAGCTCCTCTCCTTCTCCTCTCTCTGGCCGGACTGCTCTGGAAGGCTCTGGAAGTTGGTATATATAGTTTGAACACTAACAAGATAAAAGTGTTGCTAATCAGGAAAAACCCTGGCTTACAAATGGAGATTCAACCTCTTCTGGAAGGGGTTGCACTCTCCTCCCTCAAAAAGACTTACCTGCTTTATTTATTTATTTATTGCATTTATACCCCACTCTTCAGCCGCAAAGGCTCTCAGAGAGGCTCACAGATAGTTAATTAGACATTTCCCTGCCTTCAGGCTTACAGTCTAAAAAGACATGACACAAAAGGAGAAGGGAATGGCAGTGGGGAAGGGGATCAAGTCCAGCGGTTCTTCTCTCCCTCTGAGGCCTGGACCATGGCTTTGCAATGGAGAGAGGGCGAGTAGTTCATAGTTCTCTGCCCCTCCACTGTTCCTAAGTTCCCAGGTGGCAGCTGTGGAGAAGAGTGCTTTTGTGCAACTCTTTTAGTGCACCACCTACAACCTTGCTTGAGTCAAGTAAGCTACGGCATTCCCTGAGCTGAGTTGGCAACAGACCTCCATGCCTGAGTTGTACTTTGTGTACTGCAATATACTTTATATGGGACTACCCTTGAAGACTATTTGGAAGCATAATTTGATACAAAATGTAGTGGTTCGGCTCATAATTGGTATACAATATCCAGATACGGTTTTGAATCCCATTTGGGGAGAAAGGCAGGATACGAATCCAATCAATCAATCAATCAATAAACCCAGCTAGCAATTGCTTTCAAGATGTCATCTTTAACCATTAATGCCCTAAATAGCTAAGGATCTGAATATTTAATTGTCTGGTTACGAACCTATCCAGATGTTATGACTTTCAGGACAAGCCCTCTAGAAAATGCCATTGTCCATGAAGGCCTGCTTTTAACAATCCTGTGGAAGAGCACCTTCTGTCACTTCCAGATGACTTACAGCATTTCCACTCATTGCTTTTAGAAGGGCATGAAGACAATTTTTTTTCAATTTAGGGTTTTAAACTGTTGTGATGCTTATTGATTACGATTATGATTTTGATAGTATTATTGTTTAGTTTGGCTTTCAAGTTGCTTGGCAACTGTTGTACACCGCTTTGATCTATTTTGGAAAAGCGGTCTATAAATAAACTGTATTAT
>NC_056523.1:47934183-48022583 GCF_019175285.1 Sceloporus undulatus | reverse complement strand
TATTATTATTATTATTATTATTATTATTATTATTATTATTATTATTATTATTATTATTATTAATCCCGGAAGTCCCTTATGTGCACACTGTCATAGATGCCTCTATAATTTTCTTATTTCTAGGTTCCATCCCTGACGCACCGCACGCTTTGGCGGAAGTGACGTATACAGGTCCTGGCTGTCCCTATCCGAAATAACATAGAATAATATATTATCAGATCCATCCCAAAATATTAAAAAAGCCGTTTCCCGGAGGCGAAATCACACTGCCCTGTTC
The DNA here is from genome assembly GCF_019175285.1 of Sceloporus undulatus. Taxonomy (NCBI): domain Eukaryota; kingdom Metazoa; phylum Chordata; class Lepidosauria; order Squamata; family Phrynosomatidae; genus Sceloporus; species Sceloporus undulatus. The sequence continues at coordinate 48,022,306 of NC_056523.1, read as the reverse complement.
CATTTTAATTTCACCAAAGAGGGCGGGACAAGTGACGCGAGCGGCCTCCTGCCCCTCAATTTCCCCTGGAAGGACCTGCTTTGATCTGCCAGGACCTTCCAGCGGCGTCCCATCAAGCCTTGCGGTTTCCTCTTTCGCTCTTTCTCTCTGGGCGCCCTCGGAGGAGAGGGAGCCACCATTTCCTTGCGGGTAAGATTGCAATCCGTAGCCATCCTCTTCGGGGGGCGGTTTTGGGGGGACTTCGCCGCTTCCAGGGGCTTCCCGGGGGCCTTCTCCTTCGGGGGCGGCCCTTATTTCCAGGCCCGAGGGCGAACCAGGGCAGTTAAAGCGGTCTCAAACCGGATTATTTTTACAGTGCGGGCGCAGCCAAGGTTGGTTTAAACCAAATGACCTCTTTGTTTAACAAAGGATCCCTGCTTGTTTGACTCGATCTGTTGGCTGTTATTAATGCTTCCTGTTCCTCTTAGCGGAACGGCAGTGGCTTATTCAAACACTTTGACCTTTTAAGCAACGCGTTGGCAATGGCTCCATTGCTAGACCTGCCTTCCCTTACTACAAGAACTACATACACATGCGAGGCTTATGGGGATATTAGCTGTCTTGCGCCCAAGGCGTGTGTGCTGCCTTTATTCCTTCCTGTCTGTTGCATGGTTGCCGTCAGCATTTGGAAACCCATTCCTAGGCAACTGAATGGGGCTTCGTTGTTGCGTGCCTTCAAGTCGTTTCTGCTCAGGGTGATCCAGAAGCAAACGCATCACTGGGTTTTCTTAATCATGAGTGACGATCAAGGCGTCTGCAAGTTAAAAACTACATATAACCCCACATCCCCAAACCCCACCTTCCCCTGAAATGCCATTCAACAGTACTGTAATTAAAATCACACGTTAAAGTAACATAATTCAAGTGAATAGTCTGAGGCGGAGTCAGAGGGTGGCAAGTTCAAATTGGTGGCCAGGTTTTCTGTTCAGGAAAGGCCTGCCGGAAGAGATCTGCCTTGACAGCCTTTTTGAGGCTGTCTAAATTGGTAATTGATGGCTCTCCTCCGTCAGGCCCTTCCATAATCTGGGAGCGGTTGACAAAAAGGTCCTCTGGGTGGGTGCAATTAGCCTAGTTTTCATAGGCTGCAATGGATTCCTCCCAGAGGACCTGAGTGTGCAGAAGGATTATACGGAAGGAGGTGGTCCCCAAGATAGGTTGGACCCAAGCCATGTAGGGCTTTAAGGGTTATCACCAACACCTTGTACTGCGCCTGGAAACCAATGGGCAGCCAGTGGAGCCATTTTAAGGTAGGTGTTATGTGGTCACATATGGTTTTACCAGTCACCAACCTGGCTGCCCTGTTCTGAACTAAGCGCAAGGGTAGCCCCGGTTCCAGGAAAGGACTCCGCTGGCGTATCGGCCGAAGCTGATAACAGGCACAAGAAGGATTTTTTCAGATGGGGTTTCCCATGGCCTGAGGCTGAGCGTCTGGGACTTGCACAAGGCCAACCCCAGTGAGTTTACATGGCTGAGCCGGGATTCGAATCCTGGTCTCCAGAGTCGTAATCCCATGCCAAGCCACCACTCCACACTAAGACCACTGAACATCTGTGAACGTAGACAGACCTTGGATAGAAAGGTGAGGAACTCTTGGCCTTCCAGATGTTTCTAGATGCCAGCTTCCATTAGTTCTAGCTATCACAGCTAGTGGGAAGCAGTGATGGGAGTTTTGACTGAGCAACATCTGGAGGCCAAACACCCCCCATTCCTCCTCTTCCCTGGGATTGGGCTGCAAGGCCTTGGCACACTGATGACACTTTGCATGGCCTTGTATTAAACACTGGCCTAAAGGGCAGGGTCTGTTGCAAACGGAATGAAAATCTCTGCTCTTTCTCAACCAGTGCCAGGGGCCAGCAGTGTTTTCTGGGGCTATTTGCAGGATTGAGCTATCAGTGCTTAATCGTTAGGAAGAGATAACATATTAAGTATTGGGGGGAGGTCATATCTGAAGCAAGTCTTAAACTCATATGCATTTGTATGTAGAGAAATCTTGGAGCACCTCTGAGACTAACTGAAAGAAGTTGGCAGCATGAACTTTTGTAGACTTCAGTCTACTTCCTCAGAGAGACTTGGGTCCAAAACACACAGCAGGAATAATCACTTTAACTGCCCTAGCTCAATGCTAGGGAATTGTAGTTTTGTGAGACATTTATCCTTCTCTGTCAGAGAGCTCTGGTGCCACAATAAACTACAGTCCCCAGGGTTCCTTAGCACTGAGCCAGGGCAATTAACGTGGCTTCAAACTGGATTATTTCCACAGTGCGTTTTGAACCTTAGTTGGTCATGATTCTGATTCCTTGTTTAGGTAGCTTCTGCTTATTGACCTAATTTATAGGACAGTCTTAAATTCAGAGTGGGCAAGGCAGATACATTTCTGCTTTCTAAACACTGAATCTATCTTGGATCAGACCTTTTAAAATGTCTCCTACCACTGATGATGAAAGGTCGGAAAATGTAAAAACCTAAGATGGGGTGGCTTTTCGGTCTTGTTGGGGGATATGTTGTGGACATTGGTCTATATCCCATGCTGTGCTGGTGCCCAGAAATCGGCATACTGTGATGGAATTTTCTTTACTTCTTCCTGTTGCTTCAAAACCAAGTGTAGAGGTATCTGGTTGAGTTCCTACCTGATAATACAGTGAATGGATCCTCTTCTAGATCTAATCCTCTTTACAGTAGCTATGGCTGTGGTTTGTTAATTGTTTTAGTAGAAGACAGTACCACCAACATGGACCACCTTGGTTCTTACAATGGCATGAGAGCTTAAAGACAGTTTGAAGTATTTTAGATATTTTGGTAATATTAACATCTGTGCATAATCTTTATGGGGTAGGAACTGTATGAGCCAGTGTGGGATAGTGATTTGAACATCAGATTATGCCTTTGGAGACTAGGGTTCAAATCCCTGCTCAGCCACAGAAACTCACTGGGTGACCTTCGGCAAATCACAGCCTCAGAGGAAGGCAAAGACCATCCCCCTCTGAACATGTCTTTACCAAGAAAATCCATGATACCTTGCAATAAGTCAAAAATGCCTTGAAGTCACACAACAAGGAACTGCACAGCCTCCCAGGTGTTGTTCAGTTGCAATATTCCCAACAGCCCTAGCCAAAATAGTAGTGAATAATTCTGGGAGTAATTCTCCAATGATTTAATAATAATAATAATAAAATCTTTATTTCTATCCCGCCCTTCCAAGAAGATCAGGGCGGCTTACAACAGTGCAACAATGCACACAATTACAGAGTTAAAAACACACAAGCAGCAATATACAATCTAAAACAACAATAAAAGCCCCATAGCCCGTCCTCATGGCCACGGAAGAGGAGGGAGGCCCGCAGGATCTTAATCGGGGAATGCCTGTTTAAATAGGAAGGTCTTAAGGTCCTTCCTAAATTGGGCCAGGGTGGTAGATGAGCGGAGCTCGGTGGGCAGCGTGTTCCAAAGGGCTGGGGCAGCTGTAGAAAAGGCCCTTCTTGAAGTAGAAGCCAACCTGGCCCCAGGCACCTTCAGCAATTGCTGCCCAGATGTTCTGAGGGTGCGAGGCGGATTGTACGGGGAGAGGCGGTCCTTTAGGTATCCTGGGATATTCATGTATCTGTTCAAAAGCATTCCCAACAGTTCTGATATCTATCCCAAATTCTTTTTCCCAGTGTAATGGAGACTAAAATGTATTTATGTTCAAAACTATATGACAGATTTCTGAAGCAGTAGCTTTTGAAACATAATCTCAGCTGTGGGTAATTTATAGCTCTTCAGATGTCAGGCTTGAACTCACATCAGCTGTGTCCTCCATAGCCGGTGGTGTGGGGTGTGGGAGTCTCAGTCCATTAACACTATTGCAGGTTGGTCAGTCCTGCTTTAAATATAGGTCATTCTGTGGAATTTTTAACAGCAGTTTTTAATCTTCTGACCTCCTAGGATCGCATCTGGAGAGTTTTCCATACTCTTCCAGCTTTGGACACGGGAGGGAGAGAAGCTGCAGAAAATTACCCATTCCATTGCTAGTTCAAAAACAGGCTAGTAAATGGAAGTTACTCTGCAACATATATATTGCTTGTTCTGTGAGATTTCTTACACAATTGTGCTTTTTTTTCTTAGACACCATGCCTGCCCTCAGACCTCTCATCAAGCCTAAGATCGTCAAGAAGAGGACCAAGAAGTTCATTCGTCATCAGTCTGATCGCTATGTCAAAATCAAGGTAGGTCTCCTTGTAATTAACAGGTTTGTGTAAGCCTTCAGATAAGTTTTAAACCTTCTGCAAGCATGTAGGGTTTTTGCACTACAGCTGTTGTAAACCATTATAACTCAGAAGTCTTGATGCAGATGTTGAAGTTGTTATGCTCTTTGTTTCTCTTTGAATGTCCACAGCGTAACTGGCGCAAGCCAAGAGGCATTGACAACAGAGTTCGCAGAAGGTTCAAGGGCCAAATCTTGATGCCCAACATTGGGTATGGTAGCAATAAGAAGACAAAGCATATGCTGCCTTCAGGATTCAGGAAATTTCTGGTACACAATGTCAAAGAACTCGAAGTGCTAATGATGAGTAACAAGTAAGTCTGATATTGCTACTTTTCAGGTTAACACAAGTTTAGTTGCTATGGGAGTGTTCTACCCACTGTCCCATTCCAGTGGCAGACAGGTAGCATTGAACGTAGTCCCCAACAACAGGGTATCATCAGTCAATAAAGTCAGATGGGATCTTGCGTAGTCAGGCAGTAGTTTTATACCTACACTAATCAAGGTGCACATGTATGTTCATTCCCTTTCTATTATAAGAAGAGAATTGGTGCCAGTCTTTCCCCACCAGGAACTATGTCCCTGAGGCTAAGGTGTGGGAGGAATCCATTGGTTCTCCAGATGTATTACTATGATATTCAAAATCCCATACTCTTGGTTATGTTTGCTGAGGCTGATAGGCAAAAATTGGCTCCAGAGATAGTTTAGGCCTGGGCTAAACTTCCCAAAGTGTGTCCTGAGCTATACATTTCTCCTTTACATTTTTTTTCTTCTTGAAGTCACTGTTTTAGTGAGTGGGGGTCAGATGACATGCATTAATTGTTGTGTCTGGTCCACCAGTGCCTAGTACGCAAATCCTTTTTGTGAAGTTGTGGAAGGAGTGAGCAACTACATGAGAGATGGAGGCCAATTTTCACCCCTGTGGGCTGCACGCTAGAAGTAGGTGGGGGCAGAATAGAAGAACATGGTTTTATTGCATTTTGTTTTTGTTGTATCCTTATGTGCAATCGCCCCCAAGACCAGATCTTAAATATGGAAGGGTATGAAGTCCCTCCCACCTTTTGACAGACATCATAGTCATAGAAAGCAATTATTTCAGAGAGAAGGTCTCTATAAGCTTTCCAAGGACAGAATATTTGCATCAAATGAAGAATCGTTAAACATGCAGTATCCTGTGTGTTAAACAGTGCACTCTCATGAGGGCTGTGCTAGATAATTCTTGAGTACATAAATTAGCCTCTTACTCTGCTAGTACAGATAAACTGACTGCAGCTTACAATTTGAAGTGATTGTTTTGAGAAACATTCAGTGGAAGCAACTTTAAAATGGCAATTATCTACTTTAGACACTGCTTTTTTTCTGATTACCGTAGGTCCTATTGTGCAGAGATTGCCCATAATGTTTCATCCAAGAATCGGAAGGTAATTGTGGAGAGAGCAGCTCAGCTTGCTATCAAAGTCACCAATCCAAACGCCAGACTGCGCAGTGAAGAAAATGAATAAATAGTTGTTTTTGTACAACTGTATTTAATAAAAGTATCCAAATGTTGGAAGAGTACAGTTTGTGGAACAAATTGACCTGAGTGGTGGGAGTGGTAAAACTAAACTGGGATTTCTGAAAAGGACCAGATGACAAAAAGGTGAGGCTTGCCAAGTATCATGTACTTGACACCTAGCTTACTTCCTGTAAAATGGATACTGCTTTTTCTCAGGCATCATGTCACGCCTTACTATTTAACAGAAAAATGCAATCGTTGCAAGATAATACTGTAAGCAGAATGATTTTACTCACTTTCAAGCGGGAGTTTGGAAATGAAAAACTCTGTCTGCTCTGAAAATGACTTAGGATATATAGTTGGCCCTTCTTATACACGGATTCAAGCATACACGGTTTGAAAATGTTCACAAAAAAGTATAAATTTCAAATATCAAACCTTGATTTTCCATTTTTTATAAGGGACATCATTTTGCTAAGTCATATTTAATGGGACTTGAGCATCCACAGATTTTGTTATCCACGGGGGATCTTGGAACCAAACCCCAGCGTATAACAAGGGTCCACTGTACATTTGTGGCACCCACAGCATGCTTTTTAGGAGTATGCTTAGAGTCATCATAGGTACTCGTGTAAGTACAATGGAGCAAATTCAGATTTCATTTATAATATGTGGGAATCATGTGATCTCCATTGTTTGTTGGACTGCAGTTCAGCTCTAGCCTGTATATCTCATGTTGAATGTTGCAGATGGAGTCAAATACATCTAGAGGGTCGGTCACATGATTCTCACCTCTGCTATATGTTCTGTCTTGGAAGATACTCCAGTTGTGCCAGGTTTAGGTAATATAGTTGAAAGCTTCAGGGAACTGAGCAGCAACTTCCTCCTTTTGCTTTCTACTCAGTCATTTTTTGCAATACTGTACTAGAAATGTGTATCGTTTTAGCCTATGCAGCATATAGATGGGTAAAATGAGTACCCAGCTTGTTGGGAACAATTGGCTTACACGTTGTAAACAGCTAAGGGAGTGCTAGTTCACTGATAAGCAGTAAAATGTACTTGCTATTGCTATTTAGGTAGATAACAACAATAGTTTGCTAAGTAATAATTTTTAACCAGGGCCAGGAAAGATAGGATCTTCTATTTATCCCTAGAAATACTATAAAAAATGTAGCTGAATCAAGATGCTTTTGCATTTATGAACTTTATTTTCTTATGTAGAACAGAAAGTGTCACACATTTATAAATAGAGCACTTGAGTGATTCATAGATTGACTTAAGCAGAGTAAATCCAGAAGTGAATCTTAGTAATCCATGGTTGCAAGAACTCAACATCTCTGCTGGACAGTAAAAGAGCAACACACTTGTTGGGATTAAAACTACAATAGCATTTATATAACTAGGTGGTGCCATTTCATTACTACATACTTTATACCAGATGAGTGGCTCTTAAGAGAAACATGCTAACTTTTTGTAGTTTAATCAGTGCTTTGGTATCAGCTCCTCTTTAAGAAAAGATTAGTAAACACTAGCCAGAAGGTGCATACAGGAACAAACTGTGTTTCAGGAAGATGTAGGAGCAGCCAAAAGTACAGTAATTAAGCGTAAGGCATTCCATTCTGGAAGACAACTTGGGTCACCTCACTTCCATAGTTTGACACTGAGGTTTCAAAAAGGAATTCGGGGCAATAGCTTTGTTTCATCTTTTGCTACTGTAAAAGTCTGTGTAATACTACACACATGAAAGACACTACTTAACCAAGGTGATTATGGAAGCTTAATAGCCACTGGCGTTCTTGGGTATAGCAGGATTTGACCAGTTATCACTGCTTTTAAAAATGCTAACGTAGTGCTGTCACTTCAGATAGAATCAGATGAGCAAATACAATTTTCAGTACTCTAGCTTAAGCCAGTGTCAGTGCTTACCATGGCAGACTATTCACGATTGTATTTAAACAAAAGTAACTGACAGCTTCAGTGTGGCGCTGCCCTGTTGATCTCAACAGGACTAGCCATCATTTTTATGTCTGAAACCATGCCTTTCAGTAGAAATAGGCGCCATTTTTAAAATGACATTTGTTATTTAAAACCAACCTTAGTGTGTGTCCTTCCATACTCATAGCATAGTGACTTGTAGGAAGAATAGAACGGAGGCATTCTAACTCATGTCCATTAATTCTGAGGTGGATAACGAAGTACAATCCTTTTGAATGCTTTCAAAAAGTGAAGACATTTCAGGGTTGGCTCTGATTTGGGAAGAAAATTCAGCCATCACAGGACTTTTGTCTACATCAGGGATGGTGAGTAGAGCAGCTACTGCTCTCATCGCTGAACGTTTCAGTTCATCTTGTTTCTCGAATTCCTGTTTCACAGAACCAGCTTTTACCTAAATAAAAGCATTTTAAAGAATAGCAAAATGAGATAGCCACCTTGACAGTCTTCAGGCAGAACACAGGCCTATAGTCCAGTGAGATTTGACCCATCATGTTACTCTCAAAACCACTAAATAAACCTATTGGCTGCTGTGTTAATTTCTGTTCTGTTTTCATTTAGAAGGCTTAGGTGAGGTTGCAATCTTATCTGAAATAACTGCACTGGTAACAGTACAGTTCGAAGAACACAATCACATTCTTAATTGTGACTGTACAAGGTCTCCTATTGCATTTATTTATTCATACCCCTACCTATATAGAAATCAATATAAACAAAACCTCATGACAGCCACCCTCTGTAAGCCACATGGAGAAAGCAGCTACCGGTGATTAAAAGCGATTGGGGAGAGGCATTCTAGCTACAATACAGTAGTTGTAAAGGGAGCAGCCACCTGCAGGTTCCATGAATGCAAGCCACAGGAAGTGAGTCCTAGGGCCAAAAAAAAGTTTAGCAGCAACTGATAATAGTTTGTTATAAAGCTTTTAACAGCCATGGGGAGGGGGGGTTAAGAGGGAGATGGGGTTAAAGCAACAGAAGCGAGGCACATCATTCATGCCTTATTGAAACTTGGCATTCTCCAGATGACTTACAACAAGCAAAGGTAGGTTGGTGTACCTGATTTAGTCTAAATAAAACATGAGAGAAAAAGCTTCAAAAAATGAATACATTTGCGTTTTCTAGTATAGTATTACCTTTGTAGAGCATGTTGCTCGCAGGGGCTCAACAAGCTGTTCCAATCTTTGTAAGACTGCATTAGGACAGAGTGTTGACAGACGAGCCAGCATAATGAAAGTCAGCATCTTGAGTTTTGAAGGGAGAGGAGAAAAGGCAGCATTAAGATTATTTTCCCTTGAAGATTTGTAGTTCTAGGTTTCCAACGCATACTGATTTTTTATAAAACAAGCAACCTTCCTTCAAATGAATCACTACAATTCTCCTTCACATCTGAAAATGATAGATTGTTCCAAGATAAAGGCGGAAGGAATAAGTGGCATTTTGCTGCTATCTGTGTGTCTGTCACACACACACACACACACACACACACACTTTATATGTACAGCAAGACGGACCATAGGGACCAGGCCTGAACCTTTCTCCCACCCCACCATTCTGCATACGATATGTCTGACTGTGGGTCTCTGGAAGCCACTGGAGAAATGTCTTGATACACAGCTTTACAGACCATCTTAGCTCAGTATTGGAAGAAAGCAATGGCCAACATCTGAACATCTTAAAAAAAAAAACTGGTAGGGTAACCATCAATTTGACACAGCAAATAAAAATGATCACTGAGTTTAGGCATTCTTTTACATGTGGGAAGGAAGAAGACAGTGGTGGTCTCAAGAAATGGGATCAAGGAGAGGGACAGAATCATCTCTACAGCATTATTAAGGCCTCGGTGAAAGATGAAATTAAAAGCTAGGACCAAGAGGTATCTACCCTGATATCATAGTGATCTTTCAAGCCATCCTCAACATGGTTCAAGTATTCATAAATGTCCAGTCGGTCCAGACAGCTTTCCAAAAGTGTGTACATGCACTCAAAGGCAGCTTTCCTCACATCAAGGCCATCATCTACAGTATGCTTGAATGGTCCCATTTCAACCTAAAACAAGAAAAAGTAAGAGCTTGTCATTCAGCAAGTTGGGGCAGGGAGAGCCTTCCTGTCAGCAGCCTACATAGGACACTTACAGTCAGTATGTAAAACTTTTCTATACTGTACAGTTAAACTACTCAAGTGTATGAAGGCACCATTTAACCATGATAAAATCAGTATAAGGCAAATCTTATATATTTCTCATGCTATCATCTGCCATCTTGTCCCCTTAACTTTGAAAATTGATCCCTCCCAGTTTCAATCTCATTGCAAAACTCATTTGTACCATCTGTTACCCATAAGAGTCACTATCAGCAATGAACGCCAAAAGGATTAAGATACTACGGCTGGAATTCAGCATGGGACATACGTGTTCACAACATCCACATTTACCTAGGTTTGCCATGATGTTACAACGTACAGGTGTCATTTACACAATGGTAGCTAGTGAAGTGACTACTGTATCACAGCCCAATGTGGCTTGGGGACCAGTCACATCCAGACACTGGCTCAAACTAGAATGCAAAAGGAGTACCTCAGGCACACTGGAACACTTTTTCCAATGCCCAAATGCACATCTTTGCAATTTAAGGATTTTATGGCATTTCTACAAAATAGCTATGGATTCATAAATTTATAAAATGTTGAGCTGTGCCGTAATGGTTTGAGTGTTGGACTACAACTCTGGAGGCCAGAGTTCGAATCTCTGTTCAGCCATGAAATCCACTGGGTGACCTTGGGCGAGTCACATGCTCAGCCTCAGGGAAAGGCAATGGCAAACCTCCTCTCAACAAATCTTGCCAACAAAACCCCATGAGATTCGCCTTAGGGTCACCATAAGTCAGAAATGAGTTGCAGGCACACAACAAGATGATGATGTAGAATCTTGGCCTGTGTCTTTAGAATTAGAAGCCTGTAATTATTTTTACAGTGAAACTGTTTTTTAAAAACGCTCATTTATGTATTTTGTTCATAAAGCATAAACTGCAGTTGATCCCTATTGCAAACGTAATATGAACCCACTGCACTCTGCAGTAACACAAACATATTCTTGTAGAAAAAGGCAATTTGTCTTTGCCACCATTTTCTCTAAGAGGATAAAATTAAATGGATTATATCATCCATATCCATACCTCACGTATAAGTTCCCTTCTAATCTTTGTTTCATTGTATAAGTGTGGTAGGACTGTGCTGAGCTGGTCTCGGATTAGAGATGGTTTGTTGTGAGCAGCAGAATTAAACATGGCTAACGCAACACGTCGAACATTCAAATCAGGATCCTGAAGTGTTTTCAAGAAGTCACCTGCATGGCAAAAGCACAAAACTAACTATCAAGACGGTACTTCATAAGCCTATACAGCCTAGATCACACGTTATGTCTCAAAATGTGGAAAGAGCACACTACAACTGCCTTCCTCAAAGTCTGGTGCACACAGCCCCACTTCACTTATTTTTAGGAAAGATAAACATGCAACATCTATTGTAGTTTGTAGAGGCCCCAGAGCTCTGACACAGAAGGCTAAATATGTAATATAACTACAAATCCCAGAATTCCATAGCACTGAGCCATGGTAGTTAAAGTGGTGTGAATTTTTGCAGTGCAGATGCAGCCTGGGATATATTTAGGGTCGTATAGTGGAATCAATCTGTAATCCAGAGAAAGAAAGCTTCATATTGTTCCTGCAAAGACAGTACAGTTGTCCCTCTATATTCAATAGGGTTAGGGGAACAAGACCCCCGTGAATATGGAAAAACCGCAAATAATAAAAACATTTTTTTTACCTGAGAGGACACCTCTCTAGGAATCTCTAGGTCTTCCAGTGCAACTCTGTGGTCAATGTCCAACATACACTGACCATAGAATGGCACTGGAGTAGCTACAAATGGTCTTTCAGTGCAACTTTTAGTTAAAGTTGACTACAGAGTTGCACTGGAGGACCTAGGCAGTCCTAAAGAGAACATATTAATGAAATCCGTGAATAATCAAAGCCACAAATATGGAGGGATGACTGTATGTCCAAGACTACTTCCAAAGGAGTGTGAGTAACACAAATTAAGAAGTGCTCTTCTACCATGTGTGCACCATTTTCGATGTAATCAGTCCTAAGTAACCTAGTCACAGGAGCAAGAAAGAATAACAGACCAACTTTAAATCAAACCCAGTATCCATTTCCCAGTTTTTAGCCTCCTTTAAAAAAAGTTACAACAAAAGACCTTCTGAAATGGGTGGACAACTTCTGAAGGTCTGGAACTTGCACACACACTCCAGGCCCATGTCATACCACTTCTTCCTTCTGAAATCAAAAGTGCTCAACATTTCATTTTAAGTTTTTTTAAAAAAATCATTTTTACAAAAACAAGGCACACAGGATATTATGTGTCTTGCTGTTAAGGAGAACCATCGTTCCTGGAGTGTGATTCTCTATGTTTTACTAGCAAAAAAATGGGTAGTGTGCTGTAGGTGCCACAAAAAGGCAAGGGATAAGGCCCACAGCCCCATGAGATACTTACTCTCTCATCTACAAGCACACATTCAGCCATATAGTTCTACAGATGATATCTAGGCGACTTCCCTACCTACCCATCCCTAAATGGTATTCTGAATTAGTAAAATTTACATTCCAGTAGATGTATACCCCATCTATTACTTGTTCCATATGCATTTTAAGATTTAACACTGCCTGCTGTTCTGATCTCAATCGTGAATTTTCTGGAAGAGCTAAACATTACCTATGCATCCTTTCAGAAGAGGATCAATAGGCTGTGGCTGATCTGAAATTGTGAATTTGATTGCAGTAACTACTGTGCTTCGAGCATATGGGGAACCTATAATAAAAAAGGAAGATAAATAATAATTGAGCTAAGAAGGATATTAACCTACAGCAAGATTAAGGTTATTATTCAGTTAAGGTAGCTATTCCCATCTCCCTCTATCTAGATCACACAGAACAGCAAACAAATAGAAGTTAAGGTGGCAAGCTTTGTAATGCCAGCAATTGTGCATAGTAGACATCAGCTGTTTTTTTTTTAGCAGTATGCTTCTCTGAGAATACAATTTATCAGTTTTGTTTTGCCAGGCAGTGTTTGAGCTGTTGAAGATTTGCAAGCAGAAAGGAAATACAGTAAAGCAAAAAATAAAAACAACTATTTAGATTGAGGGTATGAGCAGAATTGTTTTGACAACTTTCAGCCTGGCAATGGAACCCGGCCAAAACTGATTTTTTAAAACACCTATTCAGAATTTTATTTCCCATGATCAGCACTGGCTTAACACACACACACACACACAACTATATTTTGCAATCATCTGAAATGTTTGCCTAATCACTGTACGTGTACAGCTCCTCCTGGTGACAGAGCTTTCTGCCCATGTTGGGTTTTTTTTCAAGTTACCACAGTGTTGTAACCTAACACACACACACACACACACACACACACAACTAGGAAAATGGCCACTGCTCCCCAGCTACACAAAGGGTGGAGACATCATTTTTTAAACATGCAAAATGTTGGGGAAGCCTAGCATACTCTCCACAAAGTTGCACTCAGATAATTCCTCTATAACAGACAGCCTAACATGGCTGGAATCTCCTTCTACAGCAAACCTAACGAAGTGACTAATCTAGATTTGCTCGTTATGACACACTTTTCTTTCAGCAGATATTATGAGATCTGGATAAAAATTACACCATTACTATTAACACTAATATTAATATTAGAAAAAGAGAGAGAAAAAAGATCAACACAGGAAGAGGTGAAGGACATGCCATAGCATTGCACAGGCAGTGGAGTCTTAATAGAGCATAGAATAATTACTTCTTTGGACCACAACCCTCAGAATCTCCAACCAGCCTAGGAAATAGTCACTGAAGACAGAACAGTCCTAAGAGTTGTGATCCAAACATTAACTTTCCCAAGCTCTGGATTTTTGCAGCCAACAGCATGTTACGTAGGCCTACAGTTACTGTACTAGCCTTTGCATTACCTGAAGACAGTTGTTTTTTCAGCCGGGGCAGCAACTGAGCAGGATTAACAACAGTCAGTTTCCCCAAGCATTCAGCAACAACGTTGCGCGTCCCTTCCTCGGTGCATTCACAGTGCTTGAAAAGCAGGGCCCAGATGTCCTCCACATAGGGTTTCAGGCTGTCTGCTGGGGAAGAGCTGATGACTTCCTTCAAGGAGTGGAGCAGCAAGTACTGCCGCTTTGGCTGGCCTCCAATCTCTTTGAGCATGAAAGGGAGGTATTCTTTAAGGCTGCCAACACTGATGTTTCCCAGAGCATAGGAAGCTGCCGATTTCACTTCTTCACTGGGAGAAGCAAATGCATCAAGTATCACAGCTTTGAGTTCCTTCTGAGCACTGAGGTTCGTGGTGCGTCCTATTTCTGCCAGTGAAAGGAAGGCCAACATTTTCACAGCAGCACTGGACTTGGGGTTCTTCACATCCTGAATGAACTGGTTTACTATACCAGGGACTTCTTTGGGACATTCAGAAGAAAGGGCTGCTACACACTTGGCAACAGAATGATAGGCTTGCTTGTGTAAACTTGCAGATATTTCACTTGAGGAATATATGGGTTTCGTCAGCTGCTTCATGAGTTCGCCATAACTCATGTTGACTGTCTTGGTCACAACCAATGCTCGGAAGAAGTCCACAATCGCATTCAGGGCTCCCCCTTGCATCAAGGGAGAGTAAACAAGCTGAAAAAGTTCTGACAGAACCGTACCACTGATCTTGGACAAGGAAGAGGGATAAACCTTAGCTAAAGTGGTGAGGAACGTGATAGCAACCTGAGAAACATGCATGTCATTCTCGCTAATCAAATCAGGAAGCTCCATGAGAACACATTCAATCATGGCTGGCTTCAGGCTATCGCTGTAGTTCTTGATCAAGATGTCCAGAGCTGTCAAGGTGCTTAGTTTCAAGGCACGCTGATTCTTACGCAAAAAGGATGCCAAAATAGGGAAGCCTTCTGCCAAAATGGGCCTCAAATCAATTTTGAGAGAAGAGCTAGCAATTAAAGTGAGCGCTTTGACCGTGGTCAGCCTCGTTATTTCATTTTTCAGCCTCTCCAGAAAAATCTTCAAGGTGGGCTGGAGATCACTGCTCAGGTAGTCTCCAAGATTACATACAATCTGCCCCATGCAAGCTATAGCCCTTTCCTTCACCTCCTGGTCAATGTCAGCAGCTTTCAGTCTCTTCAGAGTAGCAGCAAACAGGTCTCTCACATAAGGTTTAGCATCAAATGTACAATGCCCATCCAGGGGCCGAATCACCTTCACAAGCTGTTGAGTAACTAGCAGAGCTTCTGAGGTTATTTTATAAAAGGGATCGCTTATGCAAGTCACAACTGGTGGTAGCAGGGCCTTAACATGGGGGTGGAACACATCTCGGGAGTGGTTGCAAAGAACAACATGAAGGAAAGACAGTGTATCAATCTTCATATTGGATGAACTGGATTTGTCAGTCAAGGAGAAAACAATACCTGTTTGGAGAAAGCATTAGTGTTGATTTTGTTCTGGAACATGAAGTACCTTCAGATAGATGAAACTAATTCAAAAAATAATGAAGGGGATGAATTAACTGATAGTAGTACTCCAGTAATTCTGCTCTGTGTCTGTGCAAAGGAAGTAATTCAATGAACCAATCAAATCCAAAGCACAGGCATGGTGGGACTACTTTTCCACCAGCAAAACATATGCATGCCACAGCTTTAGAAAACACCCTGGTATATAAGTGATGTGTGTCTACACTCTTAATTCATTAAAAAAAATAGAATTTGGGGGAAAACTGGATTAGAAGGGATAACAGAAATAGTTATGGTAATATGATCCTTCATAATTTAGTCAGCTTTATTTAGTCACTTTATACCCTCCATCCTCCTACGAGCTCTGTGTAATTCTTCATGATGATGATGATGATATAGTTTATACCTCCCACCTCTCCCATGGATCGAGGCAGGATTACAACTTTAAAAGACACTTAGTACAATTTACAATCAATACAACAATAAAATACTAACACTGAATTTACCAAGATACTAAAGTTATCCAGAAAATTAAACAAGACAGTGAATGTGCAAAATTCTATTCAGTCCAAGACAAACAAATTCATGCAAGTTTTTTTAAATGAAAAGGATTTTGGATGTTGTAACAGTGATTATTCTCAGGTCTGAGAACCAACTCTTGGCATCCATTAAACAAATAGCATAATGTTGGTGACTTGCACTGAAGAATAGAAGACTAGCTCTAGATACAAGGAAGAAAATGTGAACAAAAAGAAAAGAGATTCTGTATGCAAGGAGATCCTGTAACACCTTTGAAACTAACTGTGGCCCTATACAGACAGGCCAAAATAAAGCTGCTTCAAGTCACTTTGGAGGTATGGTGTTTCAATGACACATGCATCCTAAGTAGGGTTGCCATTGGTCTGGACCTCCAAACCGGGACAAATGTAGGACAAAATTTTCATGGAGCCCAAGCGGAGAAGGAATCCGCCCCCAGGGAGGCATTCTTTTCCCCTTGGGCTCCGTTTTTGCCAATGGAGCCCAAGGGAAAAAGAATCCCTCCGCTCAGCGAGGATTACTTCTCTGCTTGGGCTCCGTGAACGGAGGCCCAAGCGGGAGAGGAAATCTGCTCCCTTTCCCGGCCTCTGTGGAGGCTTGGCCTCACAGAGGCCTGGAAAGGGGAGGAGAGCGCCCGCGACGCGGTGATCGCGGCAACACGGGCGTCCCCCCTCCCTTTCCAGGCCTCTGTGGGGCCTGGCTCACAGAGGCCTGGAAAGAGGGAGAGAGACCTGCGATCGCGGCGATCGCGGGCGTCCCCCCTCCCTTTCCAGGCCTCTGTGGAGGCTTGGCCTTCACAGAGGCCTGGAAAGAGGGAGGAGGACGCCCGCGATCGCGGGATCGCGGGCGGCCCCCCCTTCCTTCCAGGCCTCTGTGGAGGGGTTGGCCTTCACAGAGGCTGGAAAGAGGGAGGAAAGGCCCGCGATCGCGGGAGGCCCCACTCCCTTTCCAGCCTCTGTGGAGGCTTGGCCTTCACCAGAGGCTTGGAAAGAGGAGCAGAGCCAAGGCCGACTCCTGGCGAAGGAGGCCAGGCAGGGAACGGGCCTCGCTCATGCAAGGGCCCTTTCCCTGCCTGGCGTCGTCGCAGGGGGGGGGTGTCCCGGGGGCGGGGCCAAACCGGGGCGGGACCGTGCGGACCCCCCCCAACCGGGAAAGTCCCGCCCCCAGGCGGGATATGGCCTCCCTAAAGAGTCCAGAAGCCACACCAAAGCCATGCTCTGGTCCTAAGGACTGGAGTGCAGCTTTGGTGCAGCTTCCAGACTCTTAGGACGCATGCATCATTGAAACACCATACCTCTAAAGTGACTCGAAGCAGCTTTATTTTGGCCTGTCTGTATCAGAACTGTGTGAAAGAAGTTGTAGCATAAGCTACAGAAAAGGAGAAGAAGAAAAGAAAAGAAACCACTTTTGCTGAGGTGATTTTTGTTGACGTGCTTCACATCAGAAAAGAGGGGGTAAAGGTTTTACACCAGCCTTGCACCCAGCAGATGTGCTGACCAATACCCATTGAAAAGCTTTCCACCCTGATATCCTCCAGCCAACAGACAAGCTTTACCAGGCACTAGTGCAGGTATGTGATCTGCAAGGCAACCAGGGAGAACATTTGCCAGTTCTGTCAGGAGAGTGAAGCATCCCTGTCTTGATTTGACACTCTTCTCTTTCAGCTGCTTGTGCAAGGCCTTAATGATATGTGGAACCTGTAAGATTAGAAAGACACTCAGTAGTAGTAACCCAACACAAAACTAAAGGAGCAAGCTATCTAAGCCTAAGACCATATTAATCATTTAGTACAAAAATGAAATGTGATCCGGTTGGTAAATGGTTTCTTTAGTCAGCAAGGATTACAGCTGTGAGTCATTTCTTCTTAATATTCACTGATGTGGGCATGTAGGGGACTTTTTGAAAGGGAAAGGCCAGAAGATCAGCTCAAGACTTTTAGCTCAAAAGATTGGCAGGAAAAAAGCCGCCTCACATCTAGAGAACCAGGGTATTTTCTCCTAATGGGGCAGGGACTTCTACTACATTTGTGTCCATTGGCTATATTTTTTCTTTTTTTCCTGGAAATTCTCCAGGGGCTGGCAGCTGATGACTCACAAACTGGCACTGATCTGCAGACCACCACTTTGAGTAGCACTGAGATAAAGTACTGTTTCAAAAAGACTGAAAAGTATGCTAGGGCAAAATATTCATTTGAACTAGAATGACTTTTAAATTCTAGGTGAACTACAATGCTCTCTCCCTCAAAACCATACAATAGGATCAGTCAAATCAAGAACATCAATATGGCATTATTTGAGTTTATATGCTGCAGAGTCTTGAAAGCATATCTAACATCTGGGAAGAAATTATAAATTTGTGGTCTCGCACACTGCTGTAAAATCCACATCCGATTGACCTTGAGTTAAGGTATGCATTTACAAAACAGAACACTAGTATCAAATGTTATCTCATTTCATAATGTGCAAGGTTCAATTGTCAGGAATAAATAACCAAAGAAGAATAATTTGGAAACAAGAGTTCACCAGCTATTTTTTAATTTACATATATGAACAATGTACTTGTGTTGCTTCTTGTGCTAGGACCACATTATTTTGAAAACAATGCAACACAAACATTGGCAATGACATATTTTATTATTTCATTAGTTTGCATTCTCGCAGGCTGTCTCATTTCCACAAGCTACTAGCACACTTGAATAGCCTGGCCCATAATTAACAGCTCTAATTAAAAAAAAATCTCTTCCAAGAAAAAACACCTCCAGATAGGAAGGGGTCCTCCATATAATACCCATTTTCCTTTTCAGAGGCAGGAAATGTTACTTTTTGATCCACAGCTTCCCAGAATTCTGGGGGATTTGGGGAGTTGTAGACCAAACTTCTCCAAGTTCTAGTCCTCCCACTGTTGCTGCATATATGCCTGCTGTCTCCTCTTCTTGCTCTAAATAGGACAGGACTACCATACATCACAACCATTTTATTTCCCAAGAGAAATACATGTATGTGAGTGAGTGAGTGGAGGGAGAGAACATGTCCATGCATGCACGCACAACACAGAAAGAGAGAGGGACACACACAATTTTAGTGGCAACTATGGTGCCATTATGGCTTCAGAGGGTGCCAGAACATCCTCCTGTACTATCCAGTCCTGGCAGTATGCACAGAAATGGGTGAAGATGGTGCTCTCTTTTCATGAACAGCAAAGGAGGGGCAGAAGGGGTTGCAGAAATGGTTCTGGTGACTATAGCAACTACTTGGAGGTTGCATGCAATGGTCTGTATGCTTTAGCAGCCCAATCACATTCTCCCTTATGTGAAACCTCCCTGCTTCAGAGCACTGGCTCCTGGCTCCATCACTCACCTGGTTCTGAAGCATAGTGAGAGGTATGTCCTCTTTGCTCGCTTCATCTGAAGCATGCAGCCAGTTCTGAATAGGCAGTGTTTGCTTCAGCAAAGATATGTATGCACAGAAGATGTCAGCTTTAACGTTTTCCTCTCTCTCTTTGAATCTGTTTATTAACGCTGGTGAGAGTGTTTTGTAGAAATCTTGTAGAAGGTCATGCCTAGTACTGACAATAGCCTCAAGGCACTTGGCTGCAGACCTACGAACTTTCCAACTAATATCATCGTCATCACTATACTCATCATCACTTTCTGAGGAAGAAAAAACAACACTGTTAGACAAATAGGGCTGAATCATTTGAAAAGTGAACAGGTTGATTTATCTATCCACCCACTTACAGTATATTCTCGTGTATACGTCAAAAAATTTATACTGTAAAATTGACTCCAAAACCTGGGTCAACTTATACACGAGTCAACACAGTAATAAGATGATAGGGAGAATGGTTGTTCACTCCTCAAGCCTCTTCCCAGCCTGGTTGCCTCTGGAGGGGGCAGCTGGACTGAGAAGACACAGGATGAGGGAGCATCCCAAGCCTTTTCCCAGCCCAGTTGCTTCCAGAGGTGACGGCCCAGCTGGAAAGATGCAAGAAGAGCAAACACTCCCTTCCCCAAACCTCTTCCCAGCCCGGTTACTTCCAGAGGGGGAAGCTGGGCTGGGAAGATGCAGAAGGAGGGAGTAGGACATCCTTTACATACATAGTTACATGCCCTTAAGTTTTACCCTTGACTTATACATGGGTCATATAAAAATCCAGAATTTTAGCCTCAAAACCTACCTTCAACTTATACACAAGGTTGACCGATACATGAGTATATATGGTATCTCTTTTTGTTTAAATAGTTATATCCCACTATATTATCCAAAAGATCCATCCATCCAATTTTTCTTTTTTAAAGGAAAAAGCCAAGGTGGGTAATACTGTGTCTCTATCATCATATCAAACTCTCACATAGCATTTCAATAGAAGCAGTTTTTAATGCAAATCTTTGTCTGGTTAGGAATATATGGAATGTCCTGGAGATTCTTCAGTATCCCCCCTGCCGAAAAGTATGTGAGGAGGGATAAAGACATTTGCCTCATGTCTCAGCCAGAGCAACAGAAGGGACAGTCCTGTCATTTTCCTCCTCCTAACTGCTGAACTGTCTTGGAGTTGTAAGCTGAATAATACTTTGTCTCAGCCAGACCAGTGAAGAGAGTTCTGCTGACTGCAAGGATACAACAACCCCAGTGCGTGCTGTTCTACAAGAGGGAAAGCTGAGTGGCAGTGAATCATAGCCTTCAATGCCTCCCGTTCAAATAATTCTTGGATCATTTAAACCAGAGCTGCAGTGCATGTCACTCTCTCTCTAGATGCTGGACTGCTCATAAACCACAACCAGCATAACCAACAGTGCAGGACAATGGAAGAAATAATTCAATAGCCTGCAAAGCGCCACACATTCCTCATGTTCTGATGGCCATGGAAAGGAAAGAGTTTCAAGCCTCTGGATTCCACGATTGAACAGAAACACATAAGAGCCTTATAAGAAATGTTTGGGTTAATAGCAGAGGAAACTCAACTAAACATATAGCACCTTGTTCCTCCTCCTCTCCATTTTCCGTTTCCATCATTTCTTCTTCATCATCTTCCTCATTGTCGTAGTTGTAGTTTGGGTCATAAGTGATATACTTGAGACACAATCCTGTCACACTTGGAAGATGAGGACCGATTTCTTTTGGACACCTTTGAAAAACAGTGAGATAACCTCAAGTTAATATAGAATAACATCCCAGTTTCATAAACAGTGCTTCATTTCTCTCTGCTCAGCATCTCTTCCTACATACTCAATTAAATCTTATCTGTTCTACCCTTATGTGCCACAAAAGTTTCCTTCATTTAAAAAAAAAGTTAAAGTCCCCTTTTATATCCCACAAACAATTTAATGAAAAGCTCCAAAAATTTCAGTTGCAAATAGAATTTAGGTTAAAATTGAGGGGGGGGGGGGGGCGGCGGCAAAATAATAATAAAGAAAATAGAAAGAAACCACTGAAAATGTGACAACCTTGACAGTTCCTTATTTAGTGGTAGATGGTTCTTCTAGAGGGCATGGTTACATCACATGAAGAAGCTATTGTACATGGACAGAATGGGGCTGGCCAGCCTTCTTTAAAGCATCCCTGGAGAACTGCTGAGAGATATTTTCCATAACCCTCATCAAACATGGATAATCAAATTAATCATCTCAAACTACAGGTGCAGATCTGGCCAGCGGTTGGAAGCTGGGATGTAGCAAGAGTAGGTACACTTCCACAAGGGAAATGGACTAGCTCTTCTGCTCCAAAAAAAACCACCCTGTAATAAAGGTACAAACCTTCTGACAAAGGACTCGAAAGCCTGGAAGCAATATTCCCTCAGCTCATCATCCTCAACCTTGCAATATTGAACTATTAATGGAATCATCTTCTCCAGATAGTCTCCTAGGAAAGAGTAACAGAATAAACGACCAACAATAATGCTTCCCACATCCCGTGAGTTGTCCACAAACTACCAGTGCTGAAGTGAAACAGGCAAAGATGTGATCAGACCCTCAGAAACAAAGGCTACTGTGCAACACCAGACTAGAGATATCTTAAAAAGAGACAGCCTTCCTTCTCAGAGTTGCCTGGTTGAGTTAAAGAACAGATAAATGTGCCTTCTGTATATTTCAACACTCCAAACAGACCATGATATGGTCCTCTTTGCAAAGCAGACCTAAAAATAATATCCAGACTAAAGTGTGTCTTTCAAAGAGACCATAACCAATTATTCAATCTCTCTGACATAAAAAGGGGCACACAGTCAAAACAGATGTGCAGTGAGTGAGTGTCGGAGATTACAAGCTCCAGAACTGCAAATACCCCACCCCCAGAAACAGTGGCAGCTATAGAAAGAATATTCCCTTTATCCCCATTATTAAATTCACCCATATAATAAGTTCTTTTTAACTCCTACCAGCATCCATAGGAAGTTTTTCCCTATCCTCTGTGGTTAAGCTCATTTCCTTGAGCCATCCGGAGCAATCTATTCTGTAGATACCTTTGACATGGAATACTTTCTTCACTGCTATTCTTTCCTTCTGGCCTATCAGAATAAGGATTAGGTGATGTACAGTAGGTGAGAAGTGTGTGTGAGGAGGTTTTGATCATAAGCCAAAGAGCTAGACTGTTTCACAATTGGGCCCTTTCCAGCTCCCTTGATTCTATAAAGGGTCCTCTACTTATCCAGGCAATAAAAACTATCTTTGGTGACTTCCTACATCATAATGAACTCAAGAGATGCATCAGCAGCAGAAGGAGAAACACAAACTCCAAGCAATACTGGAATACCTTAAGAATATGATAAGGTTTTTAAAAAAAAACCAGAAAGAAAACAAAATAGAGTTGGGTAGAGCTTTGGGATACAAAAGATAGGGGGATAATACAAAAAACACTAAATGCCTGTCTCTTCTAACAAACCTAAGAATAGGTGGAGACTCTGGAAAATGAAAATCTGAACAGCAAGACTTACCTATACGGTGTCCAGCCTGCCTGCTGATACCAGCAATACACTGTATGTATGTTCTTGTAGTAGAAGTAGAGTTGTTTCTTTTCAGTTCTGCCAAGAGGTGCTCCATAAGCTCTGCAAAGATGTTTCCATTGCAAGTCAAGACCAGGTGGCCGAGGGCAATGATGGCCCTTTTGCGCACAGCCAACCTGGGACTTGTGAGCTGAGGAAGGAGGCAATTCAGGATGGAGGAATGGAAGGAATATAGAGTCCCCCCCAACCTGCAGCCATGGGCAAGGGACACAAGAAAGGTCCATCAGTGGAAGCACCCTCTAATGAGAGATAATACACTCTACCATAATGTTATGAAGAAAACCATTTTGTCCTCACTTCTCAATATACAATACAAATACCAAACATTAAACATTTGCTTATGAAATAAGTTTATTAAAATGAAGTTATGAATCTTTTTCTAAGATTAAATATTTTAAAAGATTTTTTTAAAATAAAAAATGTGTCACTTCCATTTGGTGCTCAAAAAATAACAGAATTTGTTATTAGCAGGAAACTTGTCAAAAGAAGTGGAATTTACACTTTCTATTCATGCTCATTTCCCATAGTAACCAAGAACTCAACAGGCTGGGTAAAAATATAGTTTTTGTTCATTTAGATATGCTGCTCAAATTTAAAACAACACTAAACACCTGTCTCTTCTAGCAAGCTTATCCAGATGATTTTTAAATTATGAATTTTAAGGTTAGTATTGATTGTTTTCAATATGTATTGGTTTCATTTGCTTGTTTAACTGTGTTGTATGTTGGGTTTGTTATTGTTCCCTGCCTCAGTCCGTAGAGAGGAGGTAATAAATATCTGTTGTTGTTGTTGCTCTTTTTATTATTTTACCACCAAACGTAACTTGTAAATTTAGTATCATAGTCAAGGGCACTCAATAATTTTTGCACCACCAAGCAGAATTACAAGCTCTGCCCAGATGTTGATGAACCACTACTCCCATCAACCCTTGCAAATGGTTTGATGGCCACATCTGATGGGATTTGGAGCTCAACACACCTGTAGGATCACAAGCCTTCGTCATAGCCTTATTCAGTGAAACACTACTTAGGTTGTAAGCCTGATTACAGAGGGACCTATCTCTGAGTAAAAATGTTTAAGAGTTGCACTGTTAAATCAGCTTTCTAAGCTGCAGTCCTGTACCTAGTTACCTTGGAGTCGGCCCAATAAATTCAATAGTACTGACTTCCAAGAGGATATGTTCTGTACAGTTACAATTCCTTGAAGCATGGCAGAGGGCCGGACTACTTGGCACTTATGGTATCTTCTAATTCTAGGATTCTGCAATTCTAAGCAGGGATGGGGAAACCCTGGTCTTCTAGGTGGTTTGGCTTATAACTCCCACAGTCTATTACCATAGGACAAGCTAGATGAAGCTGACACTGAGGCCCAAAATATTTGGGAGGTCAAAAGCCCCCCTATCCCAGCCTTAACATTTTGTATAGCGACCAATAGATGCAACCTGCTACACTGCTGCTTAAAAAGAAACTTTCTCCATACCTGCTCAAAATATCTGACAAAATGTCAAGAGCCTCAAGCTGCACAGACACATCTTCTTGCTTCCCAATGGCTCCAGTCAGTTGAGCTGTGATTTTTTTACACACATTGGCTGTCATGGTAGAACCTAAAAGCAGAAGAAAATGTAGTTTGTTGAGGAACCAGAGCTCTCTGACAGAGAAGGCTAAATATCTCACAAATCTACAAATCCCAGAATTCTATAGCATTGGGCCATGGCAATGCTATGGAATGGTTTCAAATGTATTATTTCTGCATACAGATAAGGCTTCATTGAACAGGATATATCAGAGTGCATTTCCAAGTACCAAAAAGCACCAAGTCTGTTCCTCATGCTGGATAAACAAGTTACTGTGTAGGACATCAAGTGACCCACGGTGAATCTACACTGTAGAAACAACGCAGTTTGAAACCACTTTATGTGCTGTAACTCCATACTATGGAATCCTGGGATTTGCTGTGTCACAAAGTCTTTAGCCTTCTCTGCCAAAGTGTGCTGGTGCCTCACAAAACTACAAATCCCAGTAGGATGGACCCATGGCAATTAAAGTGAAGTCAAACTGCATTATTTCTACAGGGTAGATGCACTCCCAGAGGTGAGCATAACTTATTCTGCATGGCTTCTACATCAACCTTCCCTGCCCTGTACCTTCCAGGAATGATAGACTGCACTTCCCATGATCTCCAAACCTGGTGGAGACTAGGAGAGTTGTATTCCTACATACCGTACCTCATGGAGGACCTGCCTCCGCTCTTCTATCCCTTCTCTCATGTGAAGAATAGGGAGAAGGAACAAAGAACCCTTAAACAGTGCTACAGTGCTTGTAAGTACTGCTTAAGGCCCAATGTTGAGGAGCTGCTGAAGCCTGCAAATACTGGCTGAGAGCACTTTTGACTTTCCTCCTCCTTCCTGTACAGAGGGGGGGGGGAGAGTAAAGTCCTTACACTATAATTCATGGATCCATGGATCTCTGGATATCAGGGATCCCTCTCTCACCTGGGATGAATGAGTATGAAGCTTTTGGGATAGGCTCCATGAACCAATAGGGAATCTCAAATCAGATCTGTGAGGCAAAAGTTCCCTAATCCAGAATGTGCATACTTTGCTTCTGTGTTATGCCAACTAAACAGGTTATGGTCACAGCCAGTATCATTTCTTAGGGCATGAACTCTCATAGCCAAGAGTATACTTCATCCAATACATCTCTTCAAATATACATCTCTTCAAATCAGCTCTGTTCTTCTGTCTGGATGGATCAAGAAAGCATGACAAAGGCAACTGCCCTTAAAACAGTGGAGGACCCTCTGGATAGTAACACTGCCATTAGTAAACCAATTCCCCATAGTTTATATTTTGGAGTAAGGTCAACATTTATTTGAAAATTTTGGACTTAACTGGAACTATTTCCACTTTTGTTTCACCAATGAGTAGTGAAATGTGTCTTTTGTCACAGTATCAATCCCAATCATTTCATTTTTTGCATTAAAAACAATGTTTGAAATAACCCTACTCGCTCAGGATATCCATTTTTTTCTAATAACTGACAGGATTTGGAAAAGAAATTCTAAAAAAAACTATTAAGAACCATGTATTATCCTGTCTTGTATAGGTTGGAGGGAAAGGCAGGTTCATCCTGATCCTCTTAAGAGAAGAGTTGGCATTTCTAACCTGTAGATGGAGGCGGCAACTCGGAAATTACAGTCTTCAGTCCAATACTTGAGATATCCCGGAGCTGTTCTTTATCTGATAACATGTTCGTACATAATGTATCAACAATCGTTTCCACCTGATATTCTTTCACTTTGCTCACCAAAGGGCCCAAACTGCAAGAATTAGAAAAACTAACAAAATCACACAGAAAAGACAGAACACTTCCCAGCAGAGCTCAGAAGATATCAATTGGGACACAAATCCCTCTCCTTCTAACATGCCAATATACACAGCCCTCTCCTTCCATTTGCCTTTCCCTGCTCTGATTTGCAATAATTATAGGAGATTCTTTTCAAGGCCACACTAGGAGTCAGTAAGTCAAGGACAATCCCAAGTCCTTCCTATTGCCCATTCTTGTAATATGTACCTTCTCAGCCAAGAAGAGCCCACTGATGAGGCAGTCAGAAAAGACCAAGTATTTAGCACTAAAGTCTGCACCTAAAATTAAATGTTCCTTAGGGTTGGGACTCCTGCTCAGTGCAGCATCTCCCACTAACCATCAACAGCACAGCCAATGGTGAGGAATGCTTGGAATTGAAGTCCAACAGCATCTGGCCCCATTATTTTCTCCCCTGCTGTACCTCAATACTTTTAGTTTCTCCTAGAGCTTGGAATCATATTAATCTGTTGCTGTTCCCCACCTCAATCCATGGGGAGAGGCAGGTAAGAAATATTGGTAATAGTAGTAATAGTTGTTGTTGTCTTTTAGACTACCACTCCCCAAATCCCACAGCTAACATGGCCATTTCTGGTATCCCAGTAGTCATACAAAAAGGCAGGCAAGCATTCAGAAGCACAGATATGATTATGCATGACCTCTCCCAGGACAGATGTAATAATAATAATAATAATAATAATAATAATAATAATAATAATAATAGCAACAACAACAAATACATTTTATGTGTGTTTCCCCGCCTCTCCCATAGGATCGAAGCGGGGTTACAGTAGGGGGGCCTTACCATTTGACAGCCAGATTTTGCACCTCCCCATTTTTGTCCTCCAGCAATTTTAGAAGCATTTTCACAACTTTTTTCTCACTGTCTTCATCAAGCTTTATGGAATCTTTCTGCAGTTCCATCATCAGGTCATTGGTAGCCATAAACCTGAAAAGAACAATAATCAGAACTAGGTTAGTCATGTGGTAGTCAGTGATCCATTTTCAATTACTGGAAGTAATAAAGCAAATGGCAATCTAGACCTACAATACAAATCAGATCAACTCTTTCACAAGTAGTAGCAAAGTAATAACTTGATGGCTGTCAAATAAATGCAAAGCCTCCTTATCTAAAAATAAGAGACTATTTGAAAGACCTTAGTTTAAAGCATTAAGAGAACCACTTTCCCTGTGTAAACCACTGAATTCTATACATAACTGCTCCTAGAGGTCACAGCTTAACTATACTTGCAGCTCAGATTGCTGTTCAGTCCTTGTGACAGAAGAACAGCCAGTGATTTACCTACAAGTCAGAGCATCCTTGCTTTTCTCCTACAGAGATCCTAAAGCAGTGTGGGAATCATATGAACCTTCAAATGATGTTGTACTACAAGTCCCAGCAGCCCTAGCTCATGGTGAGGAATGCTGGGAGATGCAGTCAAACAGCATCTGAAGGGTGGCAGAATTAATAGAATAATGGAAGAGACCCCCAGGGCTATCCTGTCCAACCCCCTACCATGCAGGAATTCATAATTAAAGCACCCCCAACAGATGGCCATCCAGTCTCTGTTTAAAAACCTCCAAAGAAGAAGACTCCACCACACTCTGATGGAGTGTGTTCCACTGTCCAAAAGCTCTTATCGTCAGGAAGTCCTTCCTAATGTTGAGCTGGAATCTCTTTTCCTATAGTTTGAATCCATTGCTCCAGGTCCTATTGTCTGGAACAACAACAACAAAAAAACTTGCTCCAGTTGCAATGTGACATCCCTTCAAATACTAAAGGGGGCTGTCATGTCACCTCTTAACTGTCTCTCCTCCAAGATAAACATACCCATCTCCCTAAGTCTCTCCTCATAAGGCATGGTTTCCAATTCCCAGCCCTGTCCTAGAGCCATAGGTATAACACCAACATACCATCCTGAACACAACTAGTCCGATCTCACTGTGAAGACTATCCAGGGTTGGGCATAGCTCCCTTAGGTTTTTTTAAAAATATATTATAATTTTTAAAATTTATTTATGGTATTTATACTCCACCCTTCAGTCCTAAAGGCTATCAGAGCGGCTTATACTGTTATATACTTATTCAGTTATACTGCTGAAATGCTATACCACTTTGGCATTATAACTGTAAAAGAAAGAGGAGAGGGAGGAGAAACATTCAATCTGGAGAGGAAGAAATACACTGGAAATTTACCTGTCTTTTTGGGAAACTCCTGGGACAGGGAAAAAAACAAACCCACATCCAGACATGGATTTAAAAAGTTGCTAGTCCTGGAAATTCATAAGAAACAGACTGGGAGAGGAAGCATGCTATATGGGTGTTTAATAAATCTCAGCAATTACAGGTACAATTATTTTTGTTTTCTTAATGTTCAGCACCAAGCCTGGTTTAGCACTTTCCTCTCACATCCTCACCAAATGTGCCTCCAAAGGCAGTGAGACTGAAAGAAGGGGCCCTTCCACAAATCTCAAAGCCCAGACAAGCTTGTAAGGGAGAATACAATCTTTCACATAGCCCAGATCCCAGTCATATAGAACTTTAAAGGCTATAACCAGCACTTAGAATCGTGCCCAGAAATAGACCATAGAAAGTGATGCTCTGGTTAAATGGGAGTTATAGGTTATCTTAACCAGCCCATCAACTATCTGGTGACCACATTTTGAACCAGCTGAAGCTCACAGTTATTTATAAATACACTGCATACACTATAAGAAGTGAATTAATTTAGCACAGGAGGAAGATCAAGCATATCAGACCTAAAGATATACTGCATATACTCATGTATAAGTCCAGAAATCTTTAGTAAAAAAATTGACTTAGAAAACCCTGGATCAGCTTAACATGAGTCAATGTAAGTATTGTACTTTAACTCTTATCAAATAAAGGAAACATCCTCTTCGAGCAGAGTGGTGGAGAAGAGAGTCCATCCTGGGAGCATCTAAAAGCAGCACCATCCCCCTTCCCCCTACTCTCTCATCCATCCAGCCTTTAGGGTGATCACAGTCATGCCTCCTGGAATTTTGTAAGCTCTTAGGCATCATTTTTCATTGCTTCATCTTTTACATCCTTTGTTACTTGCCCCTAAGTTTTAAGGAGCCCTGGTGGCACAGTGGTTAAATGCTGCAGCCATTCACAGCCACAAGTTGTGAGCTTGGTCCCAGGCAGGGCTCCAGGGTCAATTCAGCCTTGCATACTTCCATAGGTTGCTAAAATGAGTACCCAGCTTATTGGGGGCAATTGGCTTACACATTATAAACTGCTTAGGGAGTGCTTAAGTGCACTGATAGCAGTATAGCTATTGCTATGTTTATCCTCAACTTAACCATGGGTCACCCCATAATTTTGGCCCCCAAACCTGCCCTCGATTTATACATGATGTCAACGTATAGCCAAGCATATACGGTATATACCATATTGTCCAGTCGTCATCATCATCCTGCCTTCTTCCCAGTTTGAGATTCAAAGCGGTATACAATAGTTTTAAAGTAACATAGTTAAAATTCACAAAATACAAAAGTTAAAACATTATTAAACTATCAAAAATGTATAATCAGTTAAAAACATGACATAAAAAGCACAAGAGAACAACAAAAATAACAAATTGATAATCCAGTACATTGTACAAGACCCGTCCCGTGTAACCAATCAGTCCTCAAAGGCCTATTGAAACAGAAAAGAATGCAGCTGTTTACAGAAAGAGAGTAGACAGGGTGCCAGTCTAACCAATTTGGGAGAGGCATGGGGCAGACACTGAGAAGGCCCTCTCTCAAGTTCTCATCAGATGTACCTATGAGTGTGGTGAGACAGAAAGAAGGACCTCTCCAGCAAATCTCAATCGGTGGCAGGACCGGGCTGGGGCCGGTCCCAAGGCCTTGCCGGGCCGCATCCGGCCCGCGGGCCACAGGTTGCCTACCCCTGCACTAAGAGTATCAGGCTGTCACAGAGCCCCATCACCTTCTGACACCTGTGAGATATTTACTAGAATATCAGTACATAGAATTTGACCTTATAATTGGCAGCATTATTGAAATACAGTTAGATTTCTATGTGGTGATGTGCAAAAAAAATAACTTTGTCTCTCTCAAATAACAGGAAAGTGATACTGTAGCAATCCAATCGACAAAGAGGATAAAATAGAATCACAGCACTTGGAATTAAGCCAGTTTAGGCCATAGGCTCCACTGAAATCAAAGGGATTTACTTCTCGCTATCATCCTGTGACATCAGCTTTTGTACTCAGGCTTGTTTTCTGTTTTGACCTACAAATCCACTTTAACAAATCCAATAGCGGAATTTTTTTCTCTTTGATTTGGCCCTAGACCGATTCCTTCAACCATCCATCGCAGATACATACAACATAATTTGACAGCACTTGTTTTGAAATTTGAAATGCAATTAAATGCATCTCCTTTCTGATAGGCCCACCAAACTCTAATTGGGTTTAACTTCATAGACAAGAGATAAACTGATGCCTGCTGACCGTCATTCCCCAGCTTTATGAATTACTAAGAGAGATCACATGTGTTTTTCTGAAACAACACAGTAAAGGCGGCCTGTCATTTCCAAGATGGTAACAGCTGATAGAAAGAGACACCCCCCTCCTGAGTCTTTCTCTCTCCCTCCTCTTGACTGCAGCTGTCTAGCAGGGCATCTCTACTATCTTGGAGGCGGAACATAAAAGGTTATCATCATGTGTGATCCTAAGGGCTGCAAAAGAAAGCCTAGGAGGTAGGCTTGTCTCTTTCCCCACCCTGGAAGCTTGCACCCTGATCTGCCTTATTGGCTTGCTCCAAAATACACTAAAGGAGGGGGAGGGACCCTGGGTGCAGAGTCACAGCCACCCATCCTCCTTGGGTTCCTTTTCTATTAAAAACATTGCCCCTCCTCCTCCTCCCCAAATGCCCTCCCCATAAAAGGTCTGCAAGACAGCATGCACGTGTGCAGTGCACAAGGAGGCCCACAAAAACAACCTCCCAAACAGGGCTTTTCAAGGCACACCCCCAGATACAAACCTTGCCTGTCACCCCCCTCCGCCCCAGCTCAGAGCCCACCTAAAATCTTTGTCGGTGGATGTCATCTTCTCCAGGAGGTTGGAGATGTGATAGGATATGTTTGTCATCTTGGATCAGCTGGCCTTGAAAGGTGATCTGCTCTTCTTCTCTGCAGCCTGCTTTTAACAGGGTGGATTTCAAGGCAGAGTTGGAAGTTTCTTGCTGTCCTGTGTGCTGCTGGAGATCTGCATGGAGAATATGGCGACAGAAAGGACACAGTGAGGCTGGGGTAGTGTTTTTCCTCTCTCTGTTCCCCCCTTCTTCTCTTCCCTACCCCCCTCCCCTGGTTAGAAGTCGCTGGAAAAGCTGAGCCCCTACACTGCTCTCATAGGATATATATAGCCAATAGTCAGAGCTACAGCTGAGCTGAGGGCGCCACCTGGCGACAGACATCTGCAGCCTCTCAGGTTACAAGGGATGGAAAAGAGGAAAGCAGGCAGAGGAACAGCTCCCATCCATCCCAGTGGCTACTCTGGTTATTGCTGCAGTAGGACTGCAGGTGTTTGCAAACACACTGCAATAACCCCAGTGACTGCAACCCAATATGCCCAGGTTGAAAGGAGAACACACCACCCCTGTGGCTGACCTGCTGAAGGTAATACTCACCACAGAGGCCCAGGAGGATTTGTTTTGAAGATCAGTTTCCCTCTAAATAAAAATCAGCAGCTTCTTGTTGCGTGCCTTCGGCAAACCTATGTTTTCTTGGCAAATTTTGTTGCCATCCTCTGAGGCCCAGGAACTGTGACTTGCCCAAGGTCACCCAGTAGTTTTCCATGGCCGAATGTGGGTTCAAACCCTGGTCTCCAGAGTCCTAGTCCAGTGCTCAAACCACTACTATACCATGCTGGGTTTAGATTCACTAAACTTAGAAGTAGCCGCTATAGGCCAGCATGGCATAGTGGGTTGAGTGTTGGACTACAACTCTGAAGATCAGGGTTTGATTCCCAGTTCAGCCATGAAAACTCACCAAGTGACCTTGGGCAAGGCAGGGCAAGGCAATGACAAACCTCCTCTGAAGAAATCTTGCCAAGAAAACCCTGTGATAGGGTATCCATAAGTTACAAATGACTCGAAGGCAAACGACCGCAAAACTACATACATGCTGTTCACATAACACTTTCAAATTCTGAATCACAAAACCCATGTACAACCATAATTTCCAAACGGCTATACATATGATGAAATGTCTGAAGGATTAACATTTTATTTCCAATATTTACCTAATATGAGGTACTTTATTGATAGCATTTATATGCTTTGTTGCTGTTGTGTGACTTCAAGTCGTTTCTGACTTATGGCCACCTGAAGGCAAGTCCATCACAGGGTTTTCTGGGGCTGACAGAAAAGGTCAACCAGTGGGTTTCCACAGCTCAGTGGGAAATCGAACTCTGATCTCCAGAGTCATAGTAGTCTAATGCTCAAACCACTACAGCTTGCTGGATATACTGCCAGACATCATAAAATCTAGACTGGTTTACATTGAAATACCTATATATAAAAGCCATACAAAACTATTTTAAACTAATACATTGTTTTAAACACTTCATTGTTCAATACAGAAGCGATAGAGAAAAGTTATCCTTTTATGCAAAATGGATTGTTAAGAAAATATTTACTGTACATCTTAATCTCACAAAGTTTAAGACACTGAAATAAATGACTGTGATGTTTTGAATCCCATTTTACGATCAGAAAGTTCATAAAGGTCTGCAAACGTTTGCTAAGTGCATTTTGCAAATTCATCACAATCATTACCAGGTAAAACATTAGTGCAGGGGTGGAAATCATGTGGACATCCAGATGTCGTGGAATTGCTATTCCCAGAAGCTCTAACCAGAACAATAGCGAGGAATGCTGTGGTCTGAGGTCAAATATCTAGAGGTTCACATTATTTTCATCCCTGCTCAAGTGTTTTCATTGTAGGAATGACAATTAGTAGCTGAAAGAATTTCGCCAGGCCACATAATGAGTCTACAGCAGAACAACATAATCATATGCATGACAACTCAGAAGAAAATTCCATTACGTTCAATAGGATTTACTCCCAAATAACTGTGTGTTGCCTGTAGTCATAGTTTGACTCTCTAGTAATGGATCATATGTGCACTCTGCCATCCAAAACACAATCCTCACACCTACATATTGGTTATCCGGTCCTCTGCATAGTCCCTGCTAAAAGGATATTCTTGCAAGATATTGTAGTGTTAGTAGCTAGAAACTACTAACTGCCAGCAACCAATGGACAACAAATAAACCTTACTCTTTGAAACAGACACTAAATAACAGGCACTTTGTTGGTAATTTAGAAATCCAGCTCTCTACATAAAATCAAAGCAACTGTTCGTAGTTTAAAAAATTCAGTACAAGGTTAAAACCTCACAGGAACAAAGCTAAAAAAAAATCAGGTTACTGAATATTTCCATTTCTGTCCGAAACAAGCTCAGTCGTAAGTATTTAATAGTAACTGAAAAAACACTGTGAAATCTATTATTAGTGCAACTTCAGTGTCTACGAACATTAACAAATAAACAGATATTTTTTGTTTGTTGTCTTTCAAGTCAATAACACTGAGGGAAAATGTAAAGCCCTGCTAGCCCAGTGGAGCTGCAAGTACTGTATTAAAGAAGTTACCAAATCATGTTTGTTTTTCACCAAAACAAATTGCATCTTATTTACATCCAAGTATCTTCTACTATACACAGCTATTT
Organism: Sceloporus undulatus; assembly: GCF_019175285.1. Taxonomy (NCBI): domain Eukaryota; kingdom Metazoa; phylum Chordata; class Lepidosauria; order Squamata; family Phrynosomatidae; genus Sceloporus; species Sceloporus undulatus. The sequence continues at coordinate 47,988,318 of NC_056523.1, read as the reverse complement.
GAAAAGAACCTGTTGGATCAATCAATAGCTGAAAGAGGCAATTATTGTTTCAAAAAGTGACTTATGAAGAAAAACTCCCTAGGGAGGAAAAGGCATAGAGAATAGGAGTAAGTACAGAAGGGGTTGTTCAGTGGATGGAGTGATTTTGGGTCCACAAAATCTACTTTAAAACCTTTATGGAACCATTAATTGTCAAATAGCATCTTAAAGAAAATTACTTTTTAACCTTCAGCCTCCCCATCAAAGGAAGTACAAGGAAACGGAGGCAATGTTATGTTATCCTATTTATCGATGGCTAGGCTTTTAATTTGGAGACAAACTTGTAAGTTGTTTGGGGATTGACTTGTGTATGCACCAGAAGGAATGGGGAGGGAGGAATTATATCATATCCAAAATTATTTGTTAATTAAAATGATGGAGAGTGACCCTGGAGACCAGGGTTCAATTCCCCGTTCAGCCCCAGAAAGTCCTCTGACAGGGTGGCCTTAGGGTCAACATAAGTCAGAAACAGCTTGAACACACAGGAAAAAAATTAAAAATAAACATAATAATAAACAACAACACCCCAAAACACACTGGTCCTTCAGGGAAAGATCCAGCAACCCACATCAAGACCCTTCAGCCTTAACCAGACCAGAGGCTGCATCTGCACTGTAGGAATAATCCAGTTTGACACCTCTTTAACTGCCATGGCTCAATGCTATGGGATCCTGGGAACTGTAGTGTTGTGGCACCACACAGCTCTCTGACAGAGAAGGCCAAATGACTCACAGGACTACAATTCCCTATAGTAATGTTATTGTAATTGTTTGATGTTGGTATGTGTTATAGGCTGCATGTGTATGTTGTATATGTGGTATTTTATGTGATTGATTTTAGTGGAAATAAAAGTTATTATAAAAAGGGGGGAAAAGAATACAATTCCCAGAATTCCATAGCATTGAACAAGGACAGTTAAACGGGATTATTCCTGCAGTGCAGATGCAGTCTTTAACTATAAATAAATAAATAAATAAATAAATGCTAGGGGATTCTGGGAACTGTAGTTTTGTGAGACATTTGGCCTTCTCTGTCAGAAAGCTGTGTCACCACAACAAACTACTTATTAGTTAAAGGCTGTGTCTCCACTGCAGGAATAATCTGGCTTGACATCACTTTAATCGCCCTGGCTCAGTTCTAGGGAATTCTGGGAAGTGTAGTTCTTTTTTTTAAACAATAACTAAAATCAATCACATAAAATACCACATATACAACATATGCATACAACCTATAACATATATAAACACATATAAACACCAAACAAACTACAATAACACTACTATAGGGAATTGGAAGTCCTTGTGTCAGAAAGTTCTGGTGCCACAACAAACTACAATTCCCAGGATTCCCTGGCAGTTAAAGGGGTGGCTCAAACTGGGTTATTATTCCTGAAGCAGTGAGGATGCAGCGACAGAAGCTAAAGCTAGTAGGGAAGTCAGAAGAAGTCTGAACCTGTGAGAAGCAAAGGGGAGGAACCAAGGAGCGGGCGGAACCTTTGTGCTTCCCTCACAGCCAGGAGACCGTGTTTCTGCCCGGGCCGCTGTCTCCGACGTACCCGCAGCCGGGCAGCGCTTTGCCACGTCTCAGAGGGAAAGGAACAGCGGCAGCGGAGGCTCGTGCAGCCGGACCGAACGTCCCTCCGGCGCCGCCGCCGCCATGGTGAGGAGGAAGGGGTCTCGCGCCCCGAGGCCCTGGGTCCGTCCCTTTTGGGGTCCCCCGGAGGGGCCTCAGCCCCACGGTCCCAATGGGCTCCCTGGGGAGGCTGCTGGGGGAATAGGAATGAGAATGGTTTTTGGTGTGTTTGGGGGGCTATGTGGCCATGTTCTAGAGAAGAGTGTGGCTGGCATCTTCAGAGAATGCTGGCATGGAAGACATACACATATCCTGTGAGACCCTGGGTGAGGAGGGGTGAGAGACCCTGGGTGAGGAGGGGTGACTTCCATGTTAATCTGTGTGTTGAATGGCAGGGACTCAGGGTGGGAGGATATGCAAGGAAGACCCATTCTTTGCTGGGGAAACCCCTGGCTCTGGGTGGTTTTCATTGGCATTTGCTGGGTCTTGATTTTGGTGTTTTTCAGGACTGGCAGCCAGACTTTGGGCCCAAACAGACAGGCCAAAATAAAGCTGCTTTAGGTCACTTTGGAGGTATGCTATTTAAATGAAGCCTGCATCCTAAAGAGTGGAGCATGGCTTTGGGCGTCTTATGGACTCTTAGGACGCATGCATCATTTAAACAGCATACTTCCAAAGTGACCCGAAGCAGCTTTATTTTGGCCTGTCTGTTTGTTTACTTTAAGGGTTTCCTCTTTCCTGCTGAAGTTGTCCAGGTGTTTGTGGATTTCAATGGCTTCCCTGTCCATCCTGACATAGTAATAATAATAAAATAAATAAAATTTTTATTTGTATACCGCCCTTCCAAAGATCAGGGCGGTGAACAACACAATAAAATCAAATACATCAAAATACACATATTAGAAACAAATTAAAAACCCATCAGCCAACCATCTTGCCAACAAAAGAGGGAGGAAGGCCAACTGGGACTTCATTCGGGGAATGCAGCTTGAAATAAGAAGGTTTTAAATCCCTTCTAAACTGAGCCAGGGAGGTGGCCGAGCGGAGCTCTGTGGGCAGCGTGTTCCAAAGGGCCGGGGCGGCGATGGAATATGTCCTCCTCATTGTGGAGGTAAGTCTGGCCCCTGGAACCCTAAGTAATTGCTGCCCAGACGTTCTGAGGGTGGTTGGAATAGTCCAGAACTTCAGTGTTTTCAAACAGCATTTTATGTCCCGGATGGTTTATAACACATTCTGCTACTGCTAATTTTTCTGGCTGACCCAGTCTGCAGTGTCTCCCGTGTTCCTTGATCTGTGTTTGGACCCCACGTTTGGTGGTCCCTATGTAGACTTGTGTATTCCTATACACAGACTAACATGGGAATCACTCCTCCTTACCCAGGGTCACACAGTGTGTGTGTATATATGTGTGTGTGTGTGTGTGTCTATATATATACACACATACCCCACGCTCTTCCATGCCGGTATTGCCTGAAGATGTCAGCCACAGATGCTGCAGAAACGTCCAGAATAAACTCTTCTAAAACATGGCCACAAACCTGAAAAACCTGCAAAAAACTGTGGATGTTGGCCATAAAAGCTTAGACTTCACCAACAATAAGAATTGTGTTTCCTTCAGCATTATTATTATTATTATTATTATTATTATTATTATTATTATTATTATTTATAGCATTGTGGGAACTTCGGTTGAGTGCTTTGAAAGGCACCCAAAGCAAAAGGGAGCGGAGGGAAGGGATGGGGTGAAATGTCAGGATAAAAGGCGTGGAGGGTCCCCCCCCCATTTCTGTAGGGTTGGGAATGTGCGTCCAAAACACACTGCAGAAATAATGCAGTTTGAGAGCGCTTTAGCTGTCCCGGCTCAATGCGAGGGAATTCTAGGAACTGGAGTTTTTGTGAGACATTTAACCTTCTCTGTCAGAGAGAGATTTGGTGCCACACGAAACTACAGTTCCCAGGATTCCCTAACACCGAGCCAAGGCAGTTAAAGCTCTCTCAAACTGGATTATTTCTGCAGTGTGTTTTGGACCATGCTGTTTTGCTGATTTTGTTTGGGTGATAATTGTAAAATTCTCCAGATGTTGCGCATCTGCAGTTCCAGCATTCTTTCCCATTCTAGATACTTTTATGCCCATGTGAAACACAGTTGTACTTTTAAGCATTCCTTTATCATATTTGTGGAATAATATAAAGGATTTGGTTATACCTTTGGTTTTATCCACTAGCTTGTCTCCTGCAGTGTCTTCTGTCCTTTTTGCTCATACATTAAAGTTATTAGAAGCAAGTGATAACAGGAACATTCAGATCTAATCTAGTGCCCTATTGATACCTTGGGAGGACTGGCCAACAATCTAGGTATCATAGCCAAATGATAAGGGACTCTGGGAGCTGTAGTCCAAAAGCATCAGAAAGGCCATAGTTGTCCAACTCTGATTTAGATTGTTATTAGTTGGAAATACTAAGCATCCCATAAAATTATTCAAATTAGAATCTGTTAGGTTGCAAATACTTTAAATTAGAGCCTTCTGGATATATTCATAGAACTGGATTGAGTGTTTGGCCTTCAGCCTGAGAGAGGACTGGCCTAAACACCCTAAAAGCACCAGTTACAGCATTATTTTAGTGGAGTTTCTCAGATTAATTGGGGACACAGGTTACAGTACAGATGGGGAGAAAGCCATCTGAGGGTTAAATCACCCTCGTCTGCACCCATTGATTAATACAATCAAATACTATGTAAAAACTTGAAGCAAAAGCTGATACTGTATGTATTTTAATATTTGATTTAAAAATCTAGGATGAAAATTTGTTCATGGTCTTATCATCTCTAACTATGTATTTTTTTATTAGGTGTCTGTAATTAATACAGTAGACACTTCCCATGAGGATATGATAGTAAGTATTTGCTGCTTTTGGAAGTATCTGCCCCCCCCTCCCCAATACCTGTGTGGAATTTGATTTTAATATGATTGAAAAGGGAACTGCTTGTTGCTGGTAACGCCTTTCAACTCTTGAGGTGAAAGAGGGAGCAGCAACGAGTCTGGGGTTTTGTTTTAAGGTTTCATCCAGATTCCCCATACACTCTAGTGCATTTATACTCTATATAATATACATGTTTTAGAAATGTCCTACTTGGTGATTTTATTTTCATTTAGTAAATCTGGGATATGTTTGTATATAGAGTATTAAGATCCTTGTTATGCATTAGGCCCCAGTCCAAATGCCAGTCCCAACTACAATAGACCCACAGAATCAATTTCTGCATGATAAGTCAGCACAAATGTAAAAGGTACTAATTCAGTGGTTCTGTTGTAATTGGGACTACCAATTAGATTTAGACTTATGTTTTCTGAAAGCTGCAGCAATAATGTGTGTGTGTGTGTGTGTGTGTGTGTGTGTGTGTGTGTGTAGGAGGTGCAGGTGAATACAGTAATATCAGAACAGATACAATTAAATGGCAGTAGGCACTGAAATGAATGAAATTGTGCAAAAACTGGACTCTATTACAATTCTCATTTATCTCAGCATTTCTGGTAGGGGCATCTGGTGTGAAAAGCCTCCAAAACCATTCTTGCTATTAGCCCACTGCCTAGTATGAATAACATATTTTCTGGATATCGTAGTGAGCACTTTGTCATCATCCCGTCCCTTGTTGACTGTTTAATCCAGGTTCTGTTATGGATTACTGCTACTTGGCCATGCTGCACCATAATGAATCCAAAATAGCATTTAATGTTATAGAGTGTGTGTGTGTGTGTATTTACTATTTCAAAAGAGAATTAATCTGACCTTCCAGATCATTCTAAAATACAGTACTTTATGTCAGTGCACAAGCAACTGGTAACTTTTTCCTGTTCACACTAGAAGATGGAGAAGTTTCTTCCTTTTTAAGTCCCTAGTGATGTTTTGTCTGTGTTTTTTGGGCAGTCTGCTACAATGATAGCTTCCTTGTCAGTAAAATGCTGCATGATCATATTTTCTCATCCTGTTGTCCTGTGGCATTTTACAGAGTAAGGTTTGGTTATTTAATGTTTACAAAATCAATTGTATTGATGAAAGCAGAGTTGCTAGATGACCATGAAAGCTTTTTTATTACTTCCCAGCACGATGCTCAGATGGATTATTATGGCACGCGGTTGGCAACCTGCTCCTCAGACAGATCAGTTAAAATATTTGATGTACGGAATGGAGGACAAATTCTCATAGCTGACTTAAGAGGGTGAGTTAGTGTGCGACAAAACAACAACAACAACAACAGTAGTAGTAATAGTAATAGTAATAATAATAATGTATTCTTCATTTTTATCTCTTGGTTATATGTAGAATTCTAGCTTTGAAGAGGATGGTTAAAATGTGCATGATCTTGTTTTTAAATGTGATCTTTAATTTACTTGACATTTTCTTCCTTTGAAGCTGTTTATGTAAGATACAAATTCTGAATCGTCTCGGAAGGCATATTAGCTTTTCCAGGGTCGGAAACACAATGCAGATATAATCCAGTTTGGGACCACTTTAACTACCTTGGTTTAGTGGCAGAGAATCCTTGGAATTGTAGTTTATTGTAGCACCAGAGCTCTCTGACTGTGAAGGCTAAATGTGTTGCAAAACTACAGTTCCCTGAATTCACTAGCACTGAGCCAAGGCAGTTAAAACTGTCTCAATCTGGATTACTCCTGCAGTGTGTTTTGGATCTAGTTGACAAAAATTGTTGTTATGTCTTAGTTTATAAATTTCCCACTCACAGAATAGGAGGGAATAATTTTTGAATACGGTCTTATTAAGATGGTGGTTGGGGCAGAGGAAAAAGTAACAGGGAACAGCTTATGTGCAAAAGTAAAAGAGGTTGGACATAACGACTACCACCCTTAATTGAAAAACTAGGGAGCTGAAATGTATGGGAGGTGTTTTAAGAAAAAGGTTCTGTGATTGTTTCTTATAGTTGGTCTCTGTCACTACCACCAGCCACCTTTCTTGCACATGTTTCTCTTTTTAAAAAATATTCTTCAAGTTGGTACATGCTTTGATCTCTTTCATCAGGTGAATGACAAATGAGAATAAGTGTCTTACCAGTCTGTTCAAAGAACTGGTATACACTTTACTCTGTCACACTGCTGCTTTCTACATTATCAGAGTAAAAAAAAAAGCAATGTGAAAATGTCATAGGATCAGTAGACTATATAAATAAGCCTACAGTTAACATTTCAATGCTGTATATCAGTAGTGTGAAATATTTTCATGATACTAAGGCCTGTTACAGACTGCCAAAATCAAGCTGCTTCGGGTCTCTTTGGAGGTATGCTGTTTAAATGATGCATGCATCCTAAGAATCCGGAAGCTGCACCAAAGCTGCACTCCAGTACTTAGGAATGGAGTGTGGCTTTGGCGCGACCTCCGGACTCTTAGGACCCATGCATCATTTAAATAGCATACCTCCAAAGAGACCCAAAGCAGCTTGATTTTGGCAGTCTGTAACAGGCCTGAATTTCTCAAAATGCTCTCTATCTTTAATAACTAAGGAAGGAAAATCTTGGTACCGTTTAACATTTCTTTCTGCTTCTGTTACTATTTATTTTGTAGGCATGAAGGCCCTGTGTGGCAGGTTGCTTGGGCTCATCCCATGTATGGAAACATCCTGGCTTCCTGTTCCTATGACCGGAAAGTTATTATATGGAAGGAGGAGAATGGTACATGGGAAAAGGCCTATGAATACACAGGACACGATTCATCAGGTATGGATGTTCCAGTGCTAGCTGGTTGGACAGAGCAGTGTAATACCCTCTCTGTGGTTTAATTCTAATTTACATAAACTGATGCAGTGTGCAACACCGAGTGCCCAAACTCAAAAGTGTTCCCTTAACGGGTGTCACCAGGTGCCAGGCAGCGGGATGTCCAGGGGTGGAACATTATGGGGGAGACTTCCACCTTTTGGGGCCGGGACTTCCCTGGAGACAGTTGAAGGCTGGGAAGGGCAGGGGGAAGAGGAGGAACAGATGAGCACCTGCTCCTCTTCCCCCCGCCCTCCTGGGCCTTCAGTTGCCTCTCTGGAGACAGCTGAAGGTCTGGGATGGCTGGGAAGATGAGGAACAGGTGGACATCTGTTCCTCTTCTTTTCCACCCTCCATATGCTCTCAAAAATGGCTTTGCGTACCATCTCTGGCACACATGCCATAGGTTCGCCACCATGGGATTAAAGATCTTTGGTTGGTACTCCTTAATTGGTTTAGGCTGGGGTTCTGTTGCATAACTCAGTGCTCTTTTAAATGTAATACTGTGTTGAAACCTGATCTAACTGCATAAATGGTGTAGATATGAGAGTTCGTTTGTGAAGCAAAGAACCTCCTGCCTGTGCCTGAAGTGCATCTGTATGCATATATGGGTATGACTGGTTTTTGTTTCAAACTAGCTGCTCATTCTGCAACTAACATAGGTGTAGAGTAACTTGGGGTGGCAGATTCAACAGATCTGAGGTGCAGAAAAGAGCACAGTTAATGCAATAATTTTAATTGTGCAAATGCACTCCTGTTCACTACTGAGATCAGGGCCTCCACAGTCAGGACTGAATCTAGGAGTACCCTCAAGCTGTGAACCTGCATTTTAGAAGCTGCCTTTCATGTCCTCACCAAGGAAGCCTATGATGATGGTAGGACTGAGAGAAAGCCTAAGGAGCTTAAAACTCTTGCTGGTTCTTACAAGGTGACATGGGATTTCAGATAGTCTGGAACTAAGCCATATAGGGCTTTATAGGTCATGACTAGCACATTAAATTGTGCTTGAAAACAAAGTGGTAGCCAGTGAAGCTGTTTTAACAAGGGGGTTAGCTGCTTAAAACTTGCCGCTGTCAGTATTCTGCCTGCAGCATTTTGGATCTGTTGAAGTTTCCAAACAGTTTCCAAAGGCAGCCGCAAATAGAGTATGTTACAGTTGTCTAAATCGAGTGCCTTGGAGACGTTCAAATAGGAAGTAATCAAGGCATGTATTTTAGCCTGTTATCAAAGAACAGGTGCAGTTAGTGCATTAGCTTTAACTGTGCAAATGTTCTGGCTACTGCTGAAACCTGGACATCCAGATTCACGGTTGAGTGCAGGAGTACACCCAAGCTCCAAGCCTGAGATTTCAGTGGAAATGTAACCTCATCCAGCACAGGCAGATTCCTTATTTCTTGATCTGCAGTTTGACTGACAAGGCACACTTTATTCTTGTTTGGATTAAGTTTCAGTTAGTGTGCACTCATCCAGTCTGTTACAGCTGCAAGGCACGTAGCACAAAAACAGTTTCCTTGAAATTAGGTGGAAAGGAGTAATAGAGTTGGGTATCATCAGCATACTGGTGACACCTAACCCAAAATTCCAGAGAAACCAGAGATATCATGTATATGTTAAATAGCATAGGAGTAAAGAGAGAACTATGAAGGATGCCACAGGCCATTGGGAAGGAGTTGAGTAGGAATCCCCCAGTGCCACCCTCTGAGAGTGCTCCTTCAGGAAAGAACAAAGCCACAGTAGAAAATACTTCCACGCCCCATTCCAGCAAGGTGACCCAGAAGTATTCCATGATTGATAGTATTGAAAGCCACTGAAAGGTCCAGCAGAACCAACAGGGACACACTCCTCCTATCCATTTTCCCATATAGGTTGTTCACCAATGCAACCAAAGCTGTTTCCATTCTATAACGGGGTCTGAAACTAGACTGAAATGGACCTCATTCAGGATCCCCTGAAGTTGAGAAGCCTCGACATGCTCTAGTACCTTCCCTGCCCTGTTTCATAAGGGTCCAGTGTACATGTAGTGCCTCTTGCCTCTCCAGGGAACCTGTAGCACAAACTGAAAAGTATCCATCAACACTGGACAAGCAGGAACCAAGGTTACACCCATCAGACCTGTACTTATTCTGGTGTCCAAGTCATAGTGAATCTGAGCTATTTTATTTGCAAAAGGTGGTTGCCAGATTGTTTGCAGTGGGCTATTAAATGACTTAAATTTTCCTTTGGGCCAGATTGAAACAGCTCTGCTGGACAGTTCTGTGAGGATGCAGTGGCATTAGCCAACAAAGTATTTTTTGTTACCTTTATTGCCCCACCATAGGCCTTCAGACAGATTTTAGCTTGTTTTCGATAAAATATAAGTCAGTAATCCTTGCTGCTAAGGGACGCAGTGGCTCAAGTAGTTAAGTTGCTGACTCTGTTGATTGCAACATCGGCAGCTTAGCAGTTTGGGGCCCAAGTGCCGTGTGATGGGTGAGCTCCTGTCACTAGTCCCAGCTTCTGCCAACCTAGCAGTTCAAAAGCATGCAAATGCAAGTAGATAAATAGGTACCACTTCGGTGGGAAGGTAAACAGTGTTCTGTGCAATCATGCTGGGCACATGTTCACAGAGTAATCTCTGACAACGCTGGCTCTTTGGCTTAGTAATGGAGATGAGTACCACCTCTTGTGGTTGGACACAACCTGACAACCTTGTTGATGGGGAATACCTTTACCTTTAATCCTTGCTGCTGCTTTTATTAATATCAAATAAAGTAAGTTCTGCCTTAGTATCATAGGACACATTCAGCATGCAGAATCCTGAATTCCTTTCAATTACTGGATTACATTTTCCAGAATTATTCTGATCCTTAGGAACATTGCCACAAAGTATTTCAGCTGAATTTTAGTAATTGAATGACATAACGAAGTTGGATGATGTCAGGGTTTTGTTTTGTTTTGTTTTGTAAACAGTCAGTGAGTAAACAGAGCAATATGAAACAGAAGTGTGGCCTCAAACTGTTATTGCACATTATGATTCTTCTCCTCTGCCTTTTTTTTTACTAAAACTCTTCTTAACTTTGAGTTCATAACATATGGTGTTTCCTTAGTGTTGCATACTAACTATTCTGCCATCATCAGTATTTGCAGATGTGATACAATGCTATTGCATTAATTCACTGCTTATATTAAAACAACACTGCAGTCAACGGTCAGTTTACCATTTTAAATGCATGTGTTCTAAAGCAATCTATGCTGATGCCATTTAAAATTCATAATGCCTAATAGCTAAACCTGTTGGCATAGTGTGAATGACTTCCCACTCAAAAAGGTTTATCTGATGATGTAGCTACATCTGTTGTATTTCATACATCTCTAAGGACAAAGTGCCGATGTTTCCCCCCTTGATTTTTGCCTCATGTGTACAATAATCTAGCCATGTTCTCTGTATTTTGTCAGTGAATTCTGTGTGTTGGGCCCCACAAGACTATGGTCTTATCCTTGCTTGTGGCAGTTCTGATGGAGCCATCTCTCTGTTGAACTACACTGGTGATGGACAGTGGGAGGTGAAAAAAATCAGCAATGCACACACTGTGAGTATATTTTCATTTTGCAATACCAGTAACAATTGGGAATACCAGTTGCTGGGGAACATAGGTGAGAGAGCACTTTCCCACTCATATACTGCTTGTGAGCTTTGCATGGCTATTTGGTTGGGCATCGTGGAGACATGATGTTGGATTTGTTGTAGACAAAAAGGTTTGCTTTTGTAAAGCAAATATGGCATCTGTTTGCTGGATCTCCCCCCCCCCTCCCCCCACAACTAGAACTCTAGTTTCTAGTTCCAGTTTCATACTTCAAACAAAATAACAGAGGAGTTTGAGTATTGATTTAGAATCATAATTTTTCTTAAAATTATTATTATTATTGCTCACAAAAGCTATCAGACATTAGTCCTTTTGTTTTACAAAATACTCCTGTAAAGCATAAAACAGAGTACAGTGGTCCCTTCCCTTATGTGGAGGATCCATTCCGGATTCACCCAGCATAAGGGGAATTCCGCATATGCTCGCGCCTCATTGAAAACAATGGGGCATGTGCTTGCAGTGTGCACACCACGTGTTTTATTGTCACACACTGTATTCATTTATCTTGGGCTAAGTAGCATAAGTCAGAGTTAACGTACATTATTCATATGGGTGGTGCCATGCTCAGTCCAGGGATTGTGGTTACAGCCAGAGAAACAGTACTCTTATTCTCTTTCCACTTTTAAAAACTAGTAGCTAACTGTGAGTGACACAGAATAATCTAAGTTGCCTCATACCTTTAATAATAATAATAATAATAAATTTATTTGTATACCGCCCTTCCAATGATCAGGGCGGTGAACAGCAATCAAAGACATTACAATATAATACATCAACAGCAAATCAAAACAAATGCAACAACAATACAGATACAATAAACTATTAAAACCAGTAATAAAACCCCGTCAGCCAGCTACTATTGCTGTCAGAGGGGGGGAAGACTAGCTGGAACTTGTGTCGGGGAATGCTAGTTGGAACAGAAAGGTTTTTAATTCCTTCCTGAACTGGGCCAGGATCAGGAAAGATATCTGAGGGCTTAAAACTTCCTTCTCAGCCTTGAGTAATAACAATCTGTGTTACACAAAATAAGTAGACCATGGTGATGTAATGCTTCTGTTCAGGATATTCCCTTCTATTCCCTTCATCCCCAGCAGTTCATTGCACTGCTTGAAGCATTTCCTCTTTTAGTGGGTTCCCCCATATAGATAGATAGATAGATAGATAGACAAATACATAGACAGACAGACAGACAGACAGCTAAACATATACAGACATATCTATACACAAATACACAGACACACACACTGTATGGATGGTTTTGGTTTTCATATAGAAGGCATGGTATTTGCCATTAAGCCATGAAAACAAAAGAAGTGATTCTCTTATTGTATTTGACATACGGTACTACCATTCAGAACATCATGTGAGAGGGACTGCTTAGTATGTTACCACTAAATGATTCACCATAACTGCCTAGTAGGTGTTCAGGGATGAAATATGGGTATTTGTTGTGGCTGTAAATAAAAAGGAGCTGCATAAATTTTTCATTTTTCTTAGATTGGCTGCAATGCTGTTAGCTGGGCCCCTGCTGTTGTGCCAGGAAGCCTCATAGACCAGCCGTCAAGCCAAAAACCAAACTACATCAAGCGTTTTGCTTCAGGTGGCTGTGATAATCTTATCAAGATTTGGAAGTGAGTTGTTCATGTTTTATTTGATAGTTACCTTTCTCTTCCATTTTTCCTTGAATGAGCTCAAGGGGGCATGTGTCCTCCCTCTTCCTGAAGCCACTCAGTGTGTTTTCTCACTCAATGTGGTCTTGAATGTGGATCTCCGAAGTTCCAGTGCTACATGCTAGCCAGTCACTGCCTCTTGTCCTGATAAATGTATCTCTTAGCTCCCTATAAAAGAAAATAAGGCTCCCCTTTGCTTAATCTCTTCTCAGCCTTGCCCTCAATCACTTGGAGGAATTCAGTCACTTAAAGGGTAGCGATTCTTACTCAAGCCCCCAGCAAGGAAGTTCTGCGTTTGCAGCAGGTTCTGCTTCCCACCCCATGAATTTCAAAGGATAGTTCTCTGGGTGTTTTCCAAAGATGGTATACAAAAACTACTATGATATCCCCAAGCAACTTTACACATAGCATGGGTAACTGCTGTTCAAAATGGAAATAAATTTAGTCCTGCTATAAAAGCAGATACCTTAACATGTAATTAATTGTAAATAGGACTGCAAAACAGGCCTTTGGGAAACTCTACTCCTATAAGTATCTTGGCCATATCTTGCCATAAAATAGGGAAGTGCTTTTATGATTAATTGATTATAGTCCCAGTTCTACTACTTTTCTTGCTATGCTTCTCCTTTCTTAAATAACACAATTTCCTTTGTTGCAACACAGTAAATGTCAGTACCACTGTTTCAGTACCTCTCTTTTCCACAATCCTTTCAGGGAAGAAGATGGTCAGTGGAAAGAAGAACAGAAACTAGAAGCTCACAGTGATTGGGTCAGAGATGTGGCCTGGGCCCCCTCCATAGGTTTACCAACAAGTACTATTGCCAGCTGCTCACAGGTAAAAAATGGCTAAAGGGATGGGGAAGGAATGGAACCATTTTTGCAAAAATATTTCTGCTAGAATCTTATTGGCTACTCCCATCCGAATTATCCCACTGGCAGAGGCATAAGCAGTGGAAAGCTGACAGAACTACAGCAGAAGCAAGGGAAAGATAATAAGGTTGATGGCAGCAGTAATTGGGGGTGGCAGCTACTAACTCTGAGCTGCCTGTTTCTATATGCCTGACTTCTGTAGGATAGGCTATCCTCTGAGTTGAGGCACTCTGAGAGAGATGATTTAGTACCACCTGTACTATGGGCATGGGAAATATTCTATCACAATCTCCCTTTGACTCACAATATACAACTGGAAATTCTAACAAATCCAGAGGGGTTGCGATATTGTTTGATAAAGCATGTCCTTTTCAGGTTGACAAAGTAATCTGGGACCCTTCAGGTTGTTACTTAATATTGAAAGATATCCTGACCAACGAAATCTTCATATTGGCCACATTTTGCTCTCCAAACAATGACCAACACACCTTTCTGGCTTCTTCCCTACAAACCTTAGGGGAGATTGCAGAAGACAATATTGTTATAGGAGATGATGCAAATGCAGTCCTAGATTACACACTAGACAAATCACATGAAAGATGAAAAAGAAAACATCACCAGTATCTGATCTATTAACTAGACATGGATTTATAGACCCCTGGAGAGTTCTACATTTTTTTTTATTTCTATACCGCTTTTCCTGGAAGATCAAAGCGGTTTCCAAATTCAAAGGGAATATACATTTTAAACATGTTACAATATAATATACAGTCAAGAATACTGTGTCTTCAGGCTAGCCTGTTCTCTCCCTCACAGGCCCAAGGATGACAGTTACGGAGGGAGGGCACTGTCTCTTCAGGCCGGCCTGCTCTCCCCCTCACAGGCCCAAGGATGACAGTTACGGAGGGAGGGCACTGTCTCTTCAGGCCGGCCTGTTCTCCCCCTCACAGGCCCAAGGCCCATCCATCCTGGACACTTTTTATTCAAACACACACCACACCTATTCTAGAATAGACTACTTCATCATTCTAACATTATCCCTACCTAACATTGCTGATGTACAGGTAGAGTCTATCATTTATTCAGAACATACTGCCACAACGTTGACGTGGCAGCTTCGACCTGATCTACCAAAAATGTATATCTGGAGATTGAATCCATATCTCTTCATAAATGAATATTTTAAAAAACAGATTCAAGATGAACTTAAACAATTTTACCTTGAAAACAGATCATGTGAGACATCTGAGGTTTTGTTATGGGATACCCTGAAGGTGGTCCTCAGAGGCTTATTAATTAAGGAAGGGGCTACACAAAAGAGATTTAAGGGAGCGAAGATGGAAAGCCTCCTCCAAGAGATAGAAAAGCTATTATTAGCTCATAAAAAATTGCTTGATTCCCAGGTATTCAGAGGAAAAAAAGTGGAGCTGGCAGCTCTTGACAATAGAAAGATTCAAACTGCCTTACATTACACTAAATCTTACGGTTATGCATTTAACAACAAAAGCTCTCAGCTCCTCGCTAGAGCTGTCAAGCATAAGGTAGGGAGGAAAACCATATCCACTCTCACTTCCCCTGAAGGGAATATAATGAAAGCTCCTGACAAAATTATAAATAATTTCAAAACTTTTATTCTAATCTATATACCTCTGAACTGCCACAAAATTTGGACATGGACCAATTTATACAATGTCTAAATCTGAAGAAGCTCAAAGATTCTCATGCTGGTTTGCATCCACCCATCTTGGATATTGCATTAGTGGTAAAAATATGGTAACATTTTCTATTTACCACACATACTGAAAACAAGTTTGCCATTGTCCTTAATCTTCTGTTTGCTTTTTTTCCCCCTAGGATGGCAGAGTGTTTATCTGGATGTGTGATGATGCCTCAGGAAACTCATGGTCACCAAAATTGTTACACAAGTTCAATGATGTAGTCTGGCATGTTAGCTGGTCTATCACTGCTAATATTCTTGCAGTTTCTGGAGGAGACAACAAAGTGAGTGGTAAAGCGGTTTATACATTACCTTTATTTTCTGAAGTCAGGGAGCCATATACAAAATGCTTGTGAATTACGAGTTTCCAATTGAATCAAGTTGATTATTACCCAGAAACTAACCCAGTTTTCCAGAAGATGTAACAAGTGACTGGTTTAATAATCCATTAAATTATGGTGTCATAGAGGGAGGAGGAAAGAGAACTCAAACACAATATATTTTCCTGGTTTTAGTAAATTATGGTTTATTATGCTATATTTGTGTCTGAACAGGATCATTCTCTTCTTGAATTCTGATATGATAGGACAAAGAAATAAATCTTTACTCATCTCATACATTTCATAGGGGTGTGTGTGTGTTTGTGTTTGTGTGTGTGTGTGTGTGTCTTAATATCAGTTAATCATCTTCTGTTTCCAAACTACAAGTTGACCCCAAATGTTACCTTGGTGTACCATTCACCATCATTTAGTACACTGCCTTTATTTTCTCTTCTTTCCAAAGGAATACCACTTCGCCAAGTTAATTGAGCTAGGATTGTATTGAGCATAGGAATTTGGTGTGGGTGTGTGGGTGTGTTTGCAACTTAAATGATTCCGTACTATTGAGTCTACCAATTAATAGATTTGATTTTTAAACGCACCTTTTATTAAGCTTGTTAATTCTCTTTTTAAAATTAGAATTATGAAAATGTTATTTATCATCATTCTCTTTATCTAACCTGGGTGGGAGTTCTCTGTAAAATCTTTAAATCATAAATAGAAATATTTGTCTTGTTCAAGAACAGCCACTTCAGATATGGAATGACTGGTATTTGTAGTATTCAGAAATGTTGTGAAGGGAAAAAATGAGGGCAAAATTAATCTTGCTGGGTACAGCACCTTCTTTATTGAGATAATCCTTGTGGAACTAAAGATTCTAACTCTGATCCTTTTTGTTTAAGGTAACTTTATGGAAAGAATCGGTAGATGGACAGTGGGCATGTATCAGTGATGTTAATAAGGGCCAAGGAGCAGTATCTGCTATTACAGAAGGGCAGCAGAATGAACAGTGACAGATTGGATGAACAGCAATCAAGAATTTTCAGTCCAAGAAGTCAACATGATTTTTACTACCTTTCTAATTAAACCAGATTTTCTGAATCTGCACTTCACAAAAATAAACTCTGGAAGAACATTCTGTACCTGCTTTTGTTCCAGCTTTACACCTTATCATTTCCCCTGTAGTGACACTTTGTGAAATTCAAAGCAAACTATACATGATATTCAATATATTATACTTTGCTGTATAATTCTTCTTTTTGAATAAAGGTTCGTTTTCTTGATTATTTTACTGGAGAGCTTTGTTGATCCTTCAATTAATTCCTGTCTTCCATGGAAAGGGGGAAAGGTTAGGGTTTTGTGGCTCAATAGTTTCTTTCAAAATTATTTGTCTACTTATCACAGTGCTTTCATTTAGAAGCCTTTTTGTACATATTCTCTTACAAAAAGGAAAAAGCTATACAAATATGTGGTAGAAAAACTGACCTTAAGAAGAGAATGAGGGAAGCTGCCACTTATACATGGTAACCTTTAGCATTAATATGCTTTTATATGTATAATTGAAAATATAAATCTGATTTCCAAAATATTGCATGCCTACTAAACTTTAATCCATTGTTGTGTACTACTTTCGTTTTAAAAGGAAGCAAATAAACCAGTTTGAAAGTCTTGACTGAACTGTTTAGAAAGGACACTCATAATCACAGAGTGTCCTTCGTGGAGAGTTCAACAAGACTTAAAGTATCTACTATAGATTCTCGTGTACAGGTTGACCTCATGTATCAGTTAAGGGAAGGTTTTAGGGTCAAAATCATGGATTTTGATATGACCTGTGGATAAGTCAAGGGCAAAACATAGGGGGCTAGAACAAAGGATGGAAAGGTGAACACTTCCATCCCTCTTCCTTCTCTGGACCTCTCCCAACACCATTTCCCATGTGCTGGAAGAAAGGTTTGGTAACTGGATTGGGGAAGAAAGGAGGTAGAGTTAAATGGGGTGTTTCTTTGATAGGAGAGAAGGTTTGAAAACAGATTGGGAAGGGAAAGGCGTTAAATGGGGTGTTTCCATAGTATTTCTCTAGGTTTTTTTGTTTTTTGTTTCTGTTGGATTTTGAGTCATCTTAAAAGTATTATTCCAAAGTGGATTTTAAACACAAATGCGGGCACACACTCACACACACACACACACACACACACGACCATTAATTGATGGAGAGTCAACAAAAAAAGCTAAATGGACCTTCTTGCAAAGGTCCACAGAAATTACACAGCCACAGAAAAATTTGCCACGGTACCGCAGTATTTGTCCCTATTGAGGATTTGAGCAGTTTTCTTCCAATATAGATGTTGAAAGAAGTCTGTTTGCTTGAATATGAACAGAATGGTCTTTAATTCCTGGTTCAGTCGGGGCATCAATGTATTTGAGGTGATCTGAAAAAAGAGGTTGGAAAATGAATTTTATGGTAAGCTCTTGGAAACGTTGGAATTGGTGCATTTATTTACTTCTACAGGCAACATTTTTAACAACGCAAAAATGATCCTAACCTCATGGCCTGTATTTCCTATAATACTTCTAGATCAAATAATTGTATAAGCACCATAGCAAAGAAGTTGATAAAGGCTGACTCCTTGTCCCTGTTATTCAGTCCAAAGTGAGCTGTTTAAAATTTAATACCACAATTGTCAGAAAAGGTTAGGTTTCATGTGTTCCTTTATCCATAATTTCCATCATCACCCCAGAATTTGATCTCTGTTGCCATATGCTTTGGGTTTTTTGAGGTCAGAAAAGTAGAAAAGTTCAAGAAATGTCCTGTGCTGGCAAAAGGTACAAACATGTGACAGAACGCATACCAAAAAATTAGAGCAGGGCTGTATTTCACCACGATCGTACCATGCATATTTCTCCGATGAAGTAATCTTATGCAGCAAATTTCAGTCTTTCCACACTTTATCATAAAACTGCCCACATTCCATGACACAATTTTTTTCTTTGACAACCACAGTTTCAAACAGGGATCTTCAAACCATTTTTGCAACATAATAGTGCATTTTTCTCGAAAACATGGCAAAAAGGACATTTCTATTAATATGACTGGACAGTCTAGAAATATGAGAAACAAATCAAAACTGTACTGTCCCATTTAAAATGGTATGGATGGTCAGCCTAGACAGAGGATAACCTCTTCCTGAAGACTGTAAAACTCAGGCTGGTCATATAGGTAGACATGAGCTGTCAGATAATGTAGACCAAAGTCATATAGGTCTTTATAGATCATAACAAGCATTTTGAATGATGCTTGGAGATAATTAAGCTGTTTCCCTATAGCCAGCCCCAAATCAGTGGTCCAGCTGCAATACTTTGGACCTGCTGAAGTTTCCAATTTCCAGTCAATCCCCCCAGAGCAATAATTTGAATGGGATGTAAACAAATAATATGTTATGGTGGCCAGATCATTACTCTAATGCATGTTTGCTCCTCTGCTTTCCCGCCACAAGATGTGGTAGCATTTAATGACAAGGGGTAGGATCTCCTTAGGACTCCCTCAGGCTGAGCAAGAAATTTTCCCAGAGGGTTTCGACAACATTTCCTCCTAAAATTACAGACTTGGTGGATTTTTCAGTGATCATCAACTAGTGCTACAGATTCAGGAAGGATGACACCAAAGTACAGCAGGGAGGGATTAATCTGTGTTGTCTTATTTTCCAATTTTACTCACTGGTATACAAACAGTTTTAGCAAAAAAAGAAAAGGAAAACAATTATTAACACACACACACACACACACACACACATATATATGCACACACGCACCCATTACAACCGCAAATACACTCTTCAAACTGATGCGTTAAACATATTTTCTTTACTTTTACGTCATTAGAATATGTTTCCAAGGAATGCCTAATACCACCTGGATTGTGAAGTGTTACATGTACAAAGCAAACACTACCATCAACTATATAAAGCTTTCAGCACCATCTCTACTAGCTTGCATGGGAAATACTAGGTAAGAAACCTTTCAGTTCTATTTCTGTTTCTTCCCCACCACCACCACCCTCCATCTTTTTTAGCTTTGCTTCTTTTCTTAACATAATTGGTAGGCATTTATATGCTGTATGGATTCATATTTGAGATTCTGGCCATACGAACCAACTTTTTAAGTTTTTTACTTTGAGGACTCTCTAGAGTTTGTGGTTTTATGTGTCTGGTATGTTATGTATCTCTCAGTGGCCTGTTACAGACTGCCAAAATAAAGCTGCTTCGGGTCTCTTTGGAGGTATGCTGTTTAAATGATGCATGCATCCTAAGAATCTGGAAGCTGCACCAAAGCTGCCCTCCAGTGCTTAGGAATGCAGTGTGGCTTTGGCGCGACCTCCTGACTCTTGGGATCCATGCATCATTTAAATAGCATACCTCCAAAGAGACCCAAAGCAACTTTATTTTGGCAGTCTGTAACAGGCCAGTATTTGGCAGAAGTTCAAGAACAAAATGATATATTTAATACAGTGGTTCTCAGCTGATGGTATATAGAAGCTATCTAGGTGCGGTGGAAGATTTCTTAAACATTACTACAAATATTCTCTCTCCAATCCCCATATTTTCCTCCAAGTATAATGTCCAATATTATATTTATTGGCTTTGTGTCTTATAGTTATCATAGCAGTAAAATTTATATTCAACATTATTAATGGGATTATTTTTCTTTGTTTATGCTGAACAATGCTACCGTGATTTTTGTGTCCTGATAAATACGACAAGATTTATCACTTCACCATAATGACAAATATAATGATGGTACAGTAATAAAATGCCTGTAAACACATCTATGTCATTCTCAAAGTCAGCTTTTTATTTTTGTCATGGTTGGACACTATTACTTTGACAAAATCATCAGTGCAAGATACACAATATTAAAGATTTGCTGTTTTAGAAAACACCATAGTTTTTATTTGTGTTACATTATGTGTCTTACAGGCTGGTTGTCTGTTTCTGAGGCATCTTTAGAAGACAATCATGTTTAACCAAAGCCTAATAGTAGGAACGCTCCTTGTCTGTTCACTCTGGACAGAGATCACAATCGCTGGTTCCAGCTTTTTAAGTCCAGAACAACCGAAGATGCAGGTACATAATACCAAGAGCATTGGGTACTTCTCTTTACTGGAATTATCACAAAGTGTTTATTCTAGACAACTAATAATTTGTTATAGAACTGGTATCTGTTTTTTTCCCCTTGCAGCGAAAAGGCCTTCAGAAACCTGCAACAAAGTTCCATCGCCGAGATGCAGAAGCAGCTTTGGAAGTCCCTGGAAACGAGGTTGAGGGAACCAGTAATGAAATGGATATAAAGGTAACTTTTCCTGCATTCTTTTCCTACTCTTAGACATTGACAATAAATCTGAAATAAAATATAATGAACAATTTAAGCTGAAGAGCATTTTTATTTTATTTATTCATTTTTATTTCAAGGATTTATATTCTGCTTTTCTCTCACAGTGGGATTCAAGGCAGGTTAATTTTAACATGCATGGGTTCCTTAATTATTATTCTAGGCTGAGCTGGGTTAATTATTGTGTTTCTTCATGTCATTTCTGTCTTTTTGCAACCCTAAAGCAAACCTATCATAAGGTTTTCTTGGCAAGATTCTTGCCTTTTCTGCTTTACCAAGTGATCAAAAATTGTTTTGTTTTGTTTTTTTGAAAGAGATGGATAAGTTATTTAGGCACAATTGCATAAATGTACATAGAACTGCTTACTTTCAATGAGTGTAGAAAACCTCTGAAGACATTATTGTACTTATTGGGGGTATTAGGACACCGTCCTTCAAATGTATTGGTTTCTAGGCCCACATTGCTTCCAAGCTCTGCAGGCAAATTCTTCCACACTCAAGTAACATCAGCAAATTAATTTACCTTGCTGACATTCTGTACTGCAGAGTTGTAACCTAGAGTTATAGATCCATAACTGATCCATATTCTGTAGCACTATGTAGTCATCATCCTAGCACAGTCAGAAGCAGGAGCCCTGTTGCAGCTTTACTCGCTGGTGAGAATGGGTTGGAAACACCATCTTTCTTGTGCCTGGTTGGCAGTTGAACAGACCTCCTTTGCTGGCTGTGGCTCCTGCCTGTCAAGGCATCAGGATGGGAGATGTTATTTAATTATTTCAAAGGCCCCTTCAAGGTAGAGAGATTAGAAAAATGGTTCTAGAGGTAGAAAGGTGTAGAAGAAGGCAATGAATATGATCAAAGAGCCAGTACAACAACTCATATAGAAAGATTTCAGTGTTGTTTGTGGTTGTTGTTGTGTGCCTTCAAGTAATTTCCAATTTATGGCGACCCTAAGGCACCCTATCATGGGGTTTTCTTGGCGAGGTTTGTTTAGGGGAGGTTTGCCATTGCCTCCTCTGAAGCTGAGAGTATGTGACTTGTCCAAGGTCATCAGTGAGTTTCATGGCCAAGCTGGGAATCGAACTCTGATCTCCAGAGTTGTAGTCCAACGCTCACCCAAATTGCTACATCACGAATTGCTTACCTTATAAGAAAGTCAATTAAGGAGAGATATTATAAAAGTATAAAAATAATGCATGATGTGAGGAAAGATAGATCAGGATAAGTTTTCACCCTTCGCCATATTATTAGAATCTAGGGTTATCCACTAAAATTGAATGACTGGAGATTCAGAATATGAAAAGGAAACGTCACACACTGTGTCATTAAATGGTGGAATTAACTGCTACAAGAGATAGTTATGGGTGCCTATTTGGATGACCAGGATTGAGTTAGATTGAGGTTAGTATGGTTATATATCTCCTTCAATATTGGAGACAATATGCGCTTACTAGGAAACGGAAGACATAACTAGGAAATGCAAGGGTGCACTTGCATTAATTATAGACAATTGACTGGCCACTGTGTAAATAGAAAGTTGGAGCAGATAGGCCTTTGAGCTGATCCACTGTGGCTCATATTATGGTCATAAATATACTCCCAAAAGAGAGCTAGCATGGTGTACTGGTTTAAGTGTTGGAATATGACTCTAAAGACTAGGGTTCAAATCTCAGCATGGCCATGGAAATCCACTTGTGCAAGTCACACTCTCTCAGCCTTAGAGGAAGGCAAAGACACGCCCCCGTAAATAAATTTTATCAAGAAAACCCAATGATAAATTATCCTCAGTGTCGCCATAAGTCAAACAAATAAAAACAAATACACTCAAAAGTTTAAGTAGAAACACAGCTTATTATTAATGTTTATTTTAATGTGATCTGACATTTGAAGACATATTTCCCCATTTTTCATCCTGCAATTGGTTTCTCAGATGGAGCTCTCACTATTGTCACGTCTCAGTATATAACCTCAGCAAAATATAACCTTGACATTTTGGCAATTCTCACCTTTAATTCCCCAGCAGTACTGACCTTTAAAAATAAAGGAACCCAATCTACAACGTTCACAAATAATCTACATATTTTGCCACTTTCTTCAGGTTACTGTTCCCTTTGAAATCAGCATGAAAATCTCAGAAGCTCAGTACAAAGACTGTGAACAAATTCTGGAGAAATTTCTGGAAGACATTCTGGCTGGGAGCATTAAAGGTAAAGTTTTCTAAACCAGAATTGTAGGAACTTCTCCAAGTTTAATCCATGATATATTGGCAGAAAACGATTGCATATGCCTTATCTAACACATTCTGAACATCCTTCCGTGGACCAGTCACATTAAATATTCTAGGCACATTAGACATAGCAGCAATCAAGCAATGGCCTAAATAATTCTGGGTCAAACAGGATTTACTTTTCACTAAACCTGAATAGAATTGGCTGTATTTAGACAATACAACCAAATGGATTTGCTTGGGTAAGTCCCATGAGTGAGTTGGTTGTTCCTTTATGTTATCCTAAGAGAGGTTGGAACTTAGTGTGAGTGATCATTGTGGGATAGCAGGAGGAGCAATCCACGCCCTCCTGAGGAAGAAGAACAAGAAGATGATGATGATGATGATGATGATGATGATGATGATGATGATGGGCTACTGTAGTTGGGCTTTTGCAGGCATGTTGTAGTTAGTCAGGTCAGGGCTATACAATTAAACTGGCAAGAAAGTGACATAGCCCCAATGGTACCAAAGGAAAGTAATTTAGATTACTGCCTCATTGGTTAGCATGCAGAGATTATTCCCTGCATGTCAACTGATGAGACAAAAACCAAAGGCCAAAGTTGTTTTTGTTACAACTCCTCTACCTTCCCGTCAGTTTCGTTACAAAGCCTGTCCTATCCACCTATCAGATACGTGGTAATAGCTGCAAAGTCCTGTTCCAACTATTTGTCCTAGGTAGTTTATTTTGGTCCAAAACACACTGCAGAAATAATCCAGTTTGAGACTGCTCTAACTGCCCTGGCTCAGTGCTAGGGAATTCTGGGAACTGTAGTTTTATGAGACATTTAGCCCCTGTCAGAGAGTTCTGGTGCCACAAGAAACTACAGTTCCCAGGATTCCATAGTCTTGAGCCATGGCAGTTAAAGCGGTGTCAAACTGGATTGTTTTTCCAGTGTGGATGCAGCCTTTGTATATTTATTTTCCAACCCCATTTCTGGGAGGGGATGCATTGCTTCTCTGGGCCAAGAATAGACATTCATGCTAAGTACCAACCCCA
The DNA here is from genome assembly GCF_019175285.1 of Sceloporus undulatus. NCBI lineage: Eukaryota > Metazoa > Chordata > Lepidosauria > Squamata > Phrynosomatidae > Sceloporus > Sceloporus undulatus. The sequence continues at coordinate 47,964,091 of NC_056523.1, read as the reverse complement.
CATTCTCTGGATGGCATGGAGGAGTAATATACATACTGTTTGGATATACTCAAACCGTCCATCAACAGAATGGGTGCAGCTGCCATTACTGCTTGGAGGACAGTCCACCCAAAGGCTCCTTGTGCTGACTTAAACTTACCTTCTACTGCCATATGAACATGGATAGCTACTTCCACCCTGCAGCATTGCATATATCCTCCAATGATACTGAAATTACATAAGCTGTACAGGTCACTGTATAGATTGTGTGGAGTGAGGCCAAACATTTTGTGGCCTTGGCACCTTAGTTAGATCATAGCAAAGAACTATACATGTCTTCAACCAACATGCAATCAATTCCTTGTATGTCTTATTATCCACCCTTATTTTGGGTGAAAGCATACAAATAGTGCCTCCGTGCACCTAGTGTCTTCTGCTAATGTATTTCTTACTGCTCAGTGCACAACTGACATGTGCCATTTCCTCTCTAGTCAGTGGACATGTGGAATTTAGATAGAAATTTGATAAATGTATGGATTTATTTAAGCGGCACTTGGGAAAAAAGTTTGCATCTAGAGGTAAGTTAACTCAACCTGATTTCAACTGCATACATTTGGATGTATTGATAGTGCTGCTGACACTGTTCTTGCCGGTGTAATGGCTACTGGGGGGGGGGACACCTTAAAAGTTAGCAGTCTTACTAATACCTCTTTTATTGGTTCCAATGGGGGACTGGTTAACCGGCTTAATACTAGGTTCAAATTCCAGATGGTAAACCAGCGCAATGTCGGCAAAGTCCCCTCTGTTTAAGAATTGTTTTATATGTGAATGAGAAGAAAGTACAAGCCCGTCTGGTGTTACCTCCATGGCCAGTCCTGGCATGTGTCTCATTAAGGTGTTTCACCTCAACCTCTTCTCAATGCCCTCCTGTAAAAAAACCTAATACATCACTGACTTGTACTGCATATATTTGAACTTAATGAATCTGACACCGGTACCTAAAGGCTTTCCACAACATGTTATACTCCCAATGGATGTTTTCTTGAAGCCAAAATGGCATTCACCACTGAGTCAGAACAACCATGCTGACTCAAATACTGCCTCTCCAGGTTCATGCAGTCAACCTCAGCTAACTCAGGTTGTAATGATGAATTGGGACCCGATGAAATAGATCTGGTCTACTTCATAGATGTCCATGTCCTTTTTTATGCCAATGTAACAGTGAAAACCAAGGTCATTTTAGCCAATATGGTGCTACCAGCACTACTATGACCTTCTCTATTTAAATCTTTATTAACATCTTTTGAATTATTGGTATTGGGGGTAAAGGCATGCCGTACCTCTATTTTTGCAGTTTTGTCCTTTTGCCGTAAGCTACCAAGATAACTTGTTGTTGAGCAACAAAGCACAGTAAGTAAATCAACCTGACTGCAAATATACAATCCTAAATACAAGTTCTACTAGATTCTACTAACTAGAGGGTACTCCACTAAATTTCAGTATTTCCAAGTAAATATGCTTTGGACAGAATTGCAAATTTGAAAATACACGAAGGCAATACACTGAGATTAACTAGGAGAGCACCATATTTCGTACTTGCAAATTTCATGTACTTTCAAACCCAATTAGGTTACCTTTTCAATGCTGACTCTTCCCATTTTGAGTGCTTGCCATCGTAGTTAACTGTGACACAACCACATCTGGAACACTGTGTATTGTTCTGGTAATACTATTACCCCCACTCCCCACTAAAAGTCAAAAGTTAGAAGAGTGCTAACAGCATAAAAATGTCAAGCTATTGGACATCTTCTGTGTAAGAAAAATTAAAGGAGCCAGGCCTTTGTCATTAGGGAGACTACCAGGACAGGAGAGTGCTACAGCATGGGGAGGGGAAGAGAGGAGCTTTCCCACCCTTTCTTGTAATACTAGACCAGTATCATCCAATGAAATGCATTAGCAGGAGACATCTTATACTTTTAGTGTACTTTTAGCAGGTCCCTTTGAAATATGACATTTTTTACTCAGGTATGTTCTTGAGCTGCATTACTGGATTTGTTCTTTTTGGATAGTTCCTAGAAGGTATGACACCATGTTTGTGGCAACAGAAAATCAATCCATTTCTCCCATCTTTTTGTTGTGAGTCTTTGCTTCTGCCTTATAGTGACCTTATCATTGGGTTTTCTTGGCAAGATTTTTCAGAGGGGGTTTGCCCTTGTCATCCTCTAAGGCTGAGACAGTATGACTTGTCCAAGGTCACCCAGTGAGTTTATATGGCTGAGTGGGCATTTGAGTCTTGGTCTCCACAGTTGTAGGCCAATGCTCAAACTGCTACACCATGCTGGCTCTCTTCTCCTGTCTACCCACATTCATTATTGTGTACACTATTAGCAGCTATAGTTTGCATTAATGCTGACTTTTCCACTCACTATAAAGATATTTTTTAATGTTGACCTTTCAGAAAACCAGGCAAAAGACTGAAAAAAGAAGCTGAAAATCAAAATGGAAGATTCAGCACAGCAGCTTTCCTTTGAAAATAAGTTTCATGCTTTGAATTACTATGCTTCAAATTTTGCTTGATGCTGTTAACACCTAATAAATACCCTTTATTCAAAATGCAAAATAAATTTTATTAGGCAATTTATTTGCATAACTTTTGCTGAAAAATCCTACAGAGCTGCTTAAGGACCAAAAGTAAAATAAGTAAACCTTAGGAGAGGATGCTGATCTGGTCAAAAAAGACCTGCAATTCCAAAATCGATTTAAACTGATGCTACTTTCTCATGCTTTTGTTCCAAATGGAGGGGACGGGGGGACTATGTTTGTGCCTGGCCATCACATTGTTTCTGAAACGGCACAGAACTAAACATACAATAAGTATACAACGCAGTAGTGGGCATCGTTGTAAATGGGAGATCCATGATAACTTGAGTGGCAGTTATTACAACGAAAATGTAGCTTCTGATTAGCAATGCATAGAATCACAGGCACAATATGAAACTATAGAAAAACAGAATTTTGTTCTTAGCTTATTAAAAATAAATCAAGATAACACTCTTCACTTAATTACTAGGACACTTTTGCTTTAAGGATGTATTTGGAAGACAAAAGTGACAGTTCTTTGATTTGAAGACGCATGGTTTTATTGTTCTTCCTGCATACAAACATACATCTCATACATATACAGAAGAATTATTTAAAAGGCTCTTTACATATATTGGGGAAACACCATTAATAACATTAATAGAAGCATTTACAAAAAGAAACTTTGCATATAACATGAAGTCACATTGTTGGCATGAATTCAAAGGAAAGGCAACAATTACTTTCTTTCAATGTTACCGTCCAGAAGATTTTAATTTTTTGCCTTAGTGATAGTCATTTACATATTCAGCATGAGTATTTATATAAAAATACATTTATTTACAAATAAGCTCTTTAAATTTCAAATAATGCATAACATCATAGAAAAACTAAATTATTTTCTTCATTAAAAAAGGAACCCATTGAAGAGATTAAAAACTGCCTAATTAAAAGGAAAATTAAAAATTAGTCACTATTTTTTGTGTTGCCCTCAACTATTAGCAATTAAAAAATGAAGTCACTGTTCAAGAATAAAGTAAACACTAAGGCACCTTAAATGGCAGGCAACCAATAATACTGGAAGGGAAGCGGGGGGCAAAGAAATTTGGAAAACGTATGAATGTCTAAATGACTGTGTTTCAATTAAGCACTTTTAACTATTTCCCTTTTTCTCAAGAGTCACAATATTCAAGCTTGTCAAAGTTAGCATACAAGCCCAAAAACCTATTTACATCAATCACTTGGAGGAACCATAATAACTTCATGGAGACATTTCCTTCTCATTCCCTTCCCCACACTCCCTTGCACTTTCCTACAAATTATAGATTTTGTTTGTATTTTGTCTTAGTATGGCTAACATGATGGACACAGGCACCTCTTTGAGGCGGGCGATCTCTTTCACTGTGTGCAAAGCTACTCCTGGGTGTGAATACTGGCATACACTTTTGGGCACCTGAGAAAAAAGAAACAAAAGCATTAACAGGAGCATATTTTTTGTAGTCGGCAGTACAGAACTAGATATTAGATTTGAGAACATTGCATCAAATGTGTTAAATGAATTGCTGACAACTTTGAAGACCATATCTTTAGGTTGCTATGAATGTAACTGCCATGTTGTTCTGATCAGAAATCCATCTAGCACAGTATCTTATTTTGGCAACAATGGAGACAGTATGTAAGAAAAGAGACAACTACTAACAGAACTACTCATTCCCTCTGACTTACTCTTGAGCTTTTGATATACAGAAGATCAAGGGCAATTTGATAACAATATTTCCACCATATACTTTTTATTCATTACTCACAATGCAACAGCTATGAAATATTTTTAAAATGAATAAGCTCCTAATCTGGGGAGGCAGACTAATACATTGGATGGCTTACCATGAAGGTCCATTCTAGCTGAGGATAAGGAGCCATTCAAGTTATGAGTTAACCCCTGTTGCTGCCCAGGCAAGGCAAAGGATGACACATTCATTAGACAAGGTCTTTTCTCTTAAATCCCTGGCTCCTCTTTCGGTTTATTCTTCAGCCAAGAGTACAGGAAGATGAGAAAGGAATCCTCAGATATAGTAAAAGAGAAACAAAAATATTGCCACCTTAGGGTGGGTCTGCATGACTCTCCTTGGATAGAATTGACCTTTATGGTAGGCCCTCCATATACCAATCTCATCTGGCAGAGAAGAAAGCATCCAAGTATGGGAACTATCCTAAAGGAAAACCTAGATTTGGTGGGAAGGTGGCGAGTGAGAGGATTAAGGTGTAGGGACCTGCTTTAGGACCCTGCACCCAAAGGAAGACCATGCTGAAACATATTTGTCTAATTTGTAACAATGAGTGAAAGAAGGGCAATAGCCCAGAGAGAGATTTCCTCAAGTGGAGAATTAGCAGAAAAGGTTGATGTGGTGGTGGATCTAGTTGAATATGGAGTCACATTTTGTGGTTTGGAAAGTCGTAGGGATTTATAAGCTAGGAAAATACATGCCTTGATCTCGTTGATCAGAGAGGAAGAGGCAACTTTTTCTTCCCAAACGGGTGTAAAGGAAAGATATATAGAGAGCCTTGGATTTCCTAAAGCATTTGGTATGTTTAATGTGTATCATGAGAACCCTTCTAACATCTATGTTGTACCACTATTTTTCCAGTGGTTGAGTCAAATGTGGGCAGAACGTGAGCAAAACAATAGGCTGTACTGTAAATTGTAAAACAAAGATTATTTTGAGTACAAAACTGGGATCTAGCCATAGAGTCTAAGGTCTGAAGCAGATGGGCAAAAAGCGCAGGCATTGGGCTGTGTTGGGGATGGGGCATGCAGATGACACATTCTCCAAAAGCATCTGGAAGCTTGCTTGCAGAGAGCATGCTGCGCCTGTGCCAACCTGGAAAAACTGGCCCAAAATGGAGCAGCGAAAAGCCATTCCTGCTGGCAGTTGAGTTCATGACCACAGCTGGGGGCCACTTTCTGAGTGGGCCATATGATCACTGCAGTCTTGTGCCAATCAGGGGCCAACCGGGGCTGGAAGAGCCAAGGCTGCTCCAAACTGCTGGTTTGCTTCACTCTAAGTCTGTTTCAAATCTGCAGCAGCAAGAAGCCATTGAGAGAGTGGCTAGCTCAGATACTGACCTTGGTGAGGGGATGGCAAGAAGGAAACTGGTAGGTACCTGGATAGCTTGTAATTTGTGTCTGAGGTGGATGTTGATTAGAAGTATGCCAAAGGAAGCTTGTAGATGGCAGAAAGTAGGCTGCATCTGTGCTGCAGAAATAACCCAGTTTGACACTGCTTTCACTGCCATGGTTCAATGCTATGGAATTCTGGGATTTGTAGTATTGTGAGACATTAAGCCTTCTGTCTGAGAGCTCTGGTGCCACAACAAACTACAATTCTCATGATTCCATAGCACTGAGCCTTGACAATTAAAAGAGGTGTTAAACTGAATTATTTCTACAGTGCGTCTAGATCCCATTCTTCCAGACAACTCAGAAAGTCCATCTCTATGTTCAATGTGCCTTGGATATTAATGGGCTGTGATAGAGAGAAGTCTTGTCCACTCACACTAGACATAGGGGAAGGGAGTAAGATTAAGTTCCCCTTGTTTGACCCAACTCACACTGCCAGGAGCTGGGTTGTCCCAGCTCCTTTTTGTTCTGGTCCAAAGGACCAGAGAGTGATTTTGGGCCATGTTGGAGGCGTGTGTTGCTTGAACGCCACATCTCCAAAGTGGCTGGAAGCCATTTCATTTGGCCTAGGTTTAAGTGTACTAGCTTTTGAGATGGAAGGAGATGGCTCTTCTTTTCATTTGTTACAAAGGACTGAAAAGAGTTATGATAAGAGTTTATTTGGCTCCTTGAAGTGAGGGAGATTTCAGGAGGGCATAATCTAATTAAGGAAAATGTAAAAAATCTGAATAACGGAAAATGTAAATACCTCAGTCTCATGTGGCCTACAGAAGCTATAATGAGCTTTGTAAAATCTTAGGGGCCAAGACCAACCTGAAAGGCAGAGCATTGAACTGATAGTTGGTATTGTTGCAACAAAAGCAAAGCTACTTGTGGATATGCTCATGTAAATACACTCTGAAAGGCCAAAAGAAAGGAGACAGTTCCCTGAGAACAGGGGTCCCTGAATGAGTCAGAGACTCTCCATTTTGCACTTTCAATACCCGAGATCCAGAATGGGGAAAAGCTTCACCCCATCTTTGGGACACCATGAAAAAGACCAAATATATCTGTCAACTGAATATATGCCTGTCAACTCTTCATTTGGAGAAACTGGTTCTGTGGCACCCAGATTTAAGAGGTGAGAGATGCCCTGTTGGATCCCTAGGGTTTTTTGTGTGGGACCTCAAGTCAGGTGATCAAAGAAAAAAATGCCATGGGGGGAGGAGAAATTCTAATGAGTAGCCTCTGCTTAGTGGTCATCAGAATCCATGATCTAAAGTGGAATTTATCTATGCCAGAAGAAAGTGAGAGAATCTCCCTCCTATTTTGGAGGTGAGATAGTCACATGTTAGATTTATTTCTGGTGGATTTCCCTCTAGGGGCAGGGTTGCAGACTTGGCCTCCCTCAAGGCAAAAAAAAGAACTGGGACCTTGACCATGCAAGCTTGAAGAGACCAATTCAACCAGTCTCCTTTGTCCAATTCAGAAATGTCCCTGATGAGGAAGACTGAAGAGATGTGATATTAGCACCCCTCATGAAAACCTCTGGAGTGGAAGAAGAAAAGGCTCCTGTGTTCTGTGAATAGGCAGACTGCTCATCTGAGGAAGGACTACTGTCTGAATTGAGAGGAAGTAGGCTCGATCCATGTATCTGCTGGGCTACTATAGAGAAGTGTTGTAACCATGAATCCTTGTCCAAGAAAGGCATAGTCAGGGGCATGGGATGAGATGGGAAAAGACATATGGAAAAGAGGTAGGACCTGATCAACTTGCCCCAAATGGCAGGCACTGCATTCACAGTTTTCAAAATGGCCATCATGGGCTGAGTGGAAGCATGTGCATATTTGACAGCTGGGCAGTCTGGACCTAGCACCCTTCACTATTTGTGAGGAGGTCCCTGTTTCCAAATTTTAGATGGTGAGGGTGGAGACAGATCAGCCTCCTCCTCTTCCTGAATCAGGCTGAGTGATCATTGGTGCTGGTTAATTCTGAGGCAGTTGCCTTGCAGCAAACTCTGGTGCCTCAGCCCCTGTACTAGGTTGGAAGCCTGAAATAAGGGTAGCTTCAAGGGGGATGAAATCTGTGTGGATGAAGTTCACCTCATCAGCAGTACAGGCAGCTCTGGAGGAAGCAGCAATAGCGATGGAGGTGGTGGGTAGGCACATGGGATGCTTTAATTGAGATTTCCTGCATGGCAGGGGGTTGGAATAGATGGCCCTTGTGGTCTCTTCCAACTCTATTATTTTATGATTCTATGTAGTGTACAAAGTGGTCAGATAATGTGAATGTGCTTAAGGATTAATTGCTTATAGATCAATTGAGGCTGGAAAGCAGAGCCACACTTAGAAGACTTTGTTTTAGCCTTCTCCATACCCAGTAACTTGCAAGTAGAAAAGATGTAGAAAGGGAGAAGAAGATGCAAGGGAATAACGGAAACGTAATGCCACCAAGAACTACAGAAAAAATTTAAAGGATTTTTTGGGGTAATATTATAGGATAAGGTAAAAGCGAAAGAAAGAAGAGGGAGGAAAAAGGGTAAAAATAACCAAGAGAAAGGAAGGAGCAAAGATATGCCTTTTTTCTGCATTGGTAAGGAGGAAAAAGCTGAAGGAACCAGGGGTCTAACAGAAAAGACCTAGTCTAATGAACACATGATAGCTTGCTTCAGTGACAAGAGGAGTTAATCCATACTCTTCTACTGGCTGAGAATAAGTATCTGCAAGGGAAGGTTACTCAGTCACTCACACAACCCTCCATGCCATATTCCTCTGTTAAACAGGATCAGGAAATCTAACTTTTTCACCTTGAAGAGGCCTCCACTTTCACTAGATTTGTGTGCAACTGTGGGGAAACCCTTTCAGGCTGAACTGATTTTAAATAGTTTCATTTCACCTCAGATATACTGAATTAACTTTTTTACTGAGCATCCAAGAGTACTGGACTAACGTGAGTTATTTATTCCTTCATAAAATATTTTTCTGTCTCAAGCATGGACTGACTGTTCCTGAACTATACGGAGAAATACCAGAGCATCAACTTGGTGCATATTAACATTCACTTTCTCACAATACCACAAAGCAAGGTCTTTTAATGCAGCATCAAAGAGACATACATAATAATGAATTTTTACAAAGAAATACCTTACCTGCCTCGGAAGGAAATAAGGTGCATCTGTTTCTACTACTATTCTGCTTAAAGGAATTTTTCGAACTGCCTCTCTAGCTTCATGAGCTGATGGGTATGTCAGTAATGCTGTGAATCCAACAGTAAGATTTGGAAAGTAGTCCAACAGTGGTTCAATGACACTGTATCTGCTAGTAAAGCAATGCCTAAGAGGAAAGAGAAACCAGTGGTCATTCTGCAACATAAAATGATCAACCAACAGCAGGAAAACAAAGACAGACTACACTAAAGATCAGACAGTAAATGAAATACAGTACAGGAATTTAATATGATGGCTTCTGAGAAGCTATAACAGCATTCGATCTGCTGTGTCATGCAATCTCTAGAGACGCATGCAAACAGTTCAGGATACAGGAAAGCTCTGTTACTTCTATAATAAGTATTTAAGATAACCAAGGTCCAAAACACACAGCGGAAATAATTCAGTTTGAGACTGCTTTAACTGCCCTGTCTGAATGCTGGGGAATTCTGAGAACTGTAGTTTTGGGAGACATTTAGCCTTCTCTGTCAGAGAGCTCTGGTGCCACAATAAACTACCATTCCAAGGATTCCCTAGCACTGAGCCAGAGAAATTAAAGCAGCCTCAAATTGAATTATTTCTGCAGTGGACTGAAGTTAATCTTAATTTCAGGCCTTAACATTTTATATAAGGTTATTGCTGAAATTAAATCCCAGTTGTTACATAAATGGCCATGATCAAACAGAGTCATTCCGCTAACATTCTAACCCTCAACTACCATGAACTTCACTGGTTGAACTTCACCATCTGTCAGAATAACCTACCTCATAAGTTTGCTGTGAAGAGAATTAGAAACGAAAAGGGAAACTATGTATGATGCCTTTAGCTCCACAAGGGAAAGTTATTAACTATAATCATTTCTATGACCAAGAAGGGATTTGAACCCTGATCTCCACAATCAAACCCTGGTTTCCAGTGGCTCTCTTAATTTACTAGAAGGATTTTGGATTTACTTAGCATTTGTGTTCACTTTTTTGAGACTAGAAATGGAAGATGACAATCATCAAACTCTTAACAGGTTCATAAAAGCAAGGCAAAATGCCTGTATATCCACTGGAGTGGGGGAAAGCTGTGCAACATAGAATTCCCTAGGCATTATTAATGAAACCATGTCTATTACATTTATTTATTTATTTATGGAATTTATATCCCTCTTTTCTCCCAAAATGAGATTCAAGGCAGTTTACAATAATTTAAAAAGATAGAACAAAAACACTGATTACAAAAGTTAAAAAATAATTAAATATTACTAACATTTAAAACAGCATAGTTAAAACTAGTTAAAACCCATTAAAGCACCCCACAATATACAAGTAAAACTCATCCACAAAAAGCCTGGCAAAATAAATGTCATCAGCAGCTGGCAGAAAGACCGCAGGGAGGGGGCCAGCCTGACCTCCTGTGGGAAGAAGTTCCACAGTCTGGGGGTAGCCACAGAGAAGGCTCTTTACTGGCTCCTCACCAACCACACCTGTGAAAGTGGTGGGACTGAAAGCCCTCCCCCGCCGATCTGGGTGCTTGTGCTGGCTTGTACAGGGAGATACGTTTCTACAGATAGTCTGGACCCAAGCTGTTTAGGGCTTTAAAGGTCAAAACCAGCACCTTGAATTCTGTTTGGACTGGTAGCCAATATAGCTGCTTCAACAGGGGAGTGACATGATCTCTGCAGCCAGCCCCAGACAACAGCCTGACTGCAGCATTATGAACCTTCACCTGTCCTTTAGGTCATTCACCAAGGCAACTAAGGCTGTCTCTGTCCCATAGCAAGGCTTGAAGCCAAACTGAAATGGGTCTACATAATCCATTTCATCCAAGAACCCCTGGAACTGGGAAGCCACCATACATTCCAACAGCTTGCCCTAAAAGGGAATATTTGAGACTGACCAATAGTTCTCCAATATGGTGGGATCTAGGATTTTTCCAGTACTGACCTCACCACAGCCTCTTTTAGCCTTGCTGTAGGGAGGAATTCACTACTCCCCTTATCCAATTGGCTAGTCCCCTTCCAGTTGCTTTCAACAGGCAAGATAAGCAAGGGTCCAGTATGCACATGGTGACTCTCACCTCTCCAAGGATTCTGTCCACATTCGCAGGTTGCACAAATTGAAACATATCCAATAACACCAGACAAGCAGGGTGCAAGGTTATGTCCACCAGACCTGTATCAACTACAGCATCCAAGTTATAGAGTATCAAAGTAATTTTATCTGCAAAGTGCTGTGAAAACTCTTTGCAGTGGGCTACTGAGTGTTTTGTCTATTGTTCTTGCGAGACAGAAGGCTTGTGACTGCTTGAAACAGCTCCACTGGATAACACTTTGCAGATGCAATGGTGGCAGTGAAGAAGGATTTTTTCGCTGCCACCACCACAGCATAGACTTTCCAAGGAGCTCTGGCCCACGTTCGGTCAAACTTGCTCATTCTTCCACCATCCCATTCGTTTCATGACCACCAACTCCCTGCTAAACCAGGGTGTTTGCTTGACTCCACTCCACGGGAGGGGGATGCCTAGGAGCAATCTTGTCCACTGCACTGGCCATTTCCCCATTACACAGGTTGGCCAAGGCCTCGACAGAATCACCTATCGAGGCGACAGGCAACTCCCCAAGAGCCATCAGGTATCAATCTTCCTCTTGGGGAGGACCATCCTAATTAGTTCCCTAAACCCTGCAGAAGCTCAGTATCCCAGTGAGTCTAAACCTGACCAGATAATGATCTGTCCATGACAATGGAGCTATGGCAAGTTCCTCCACATCAAGATCATCATCACCCCACCCATCATAGAAAACAAGGTCCAGAGTGTGTCCAACAGCATGAACAGGACCAGATACCACTTGGAACAGACCCATGGTTGTCATGGAGGCCATGAAGTCCTGAGCTGCTCCTGACAGAGCAGCCTCTGCACGGATGTTTCCAAGACTAACTCATTAGTAATTTGTACTATATGAGACAGCCTTTCAAAAATGCTTAGAAATTTTAAGATTCAAAAAGTAAGAAGGTATAGGGCAATAACGCCAATTTTACAACAGTTTCACTTAGTCCATGTACAGTACTTATCTGGTTCAAGTTAAGCCTTTGGGGTTGAAAGGTGGGTTATAAATACCATAAATAAATAATAATAAATAATAAATAAATGGTTAGTTCTGGCTTTTGAAGCAAGGTATCTTAAAAGTCATCTCCTGTATGAGCCCATCAGATATTCCTTGGAAGTGCTGATTTCTCTGCCCCCATTAACTGAAATATGGTGTTAGGGATATGAGGTAAAGCTTTTCTATGGTAGTACTCAGGCTCTGGAATACACACACTCATATCCAGTGGAATGTGGTACAGGGCACCTAGTGAGGGAGATGAAATCCTGACAGACCACTGCAGCTCTGTCTCTCTGCCCCATGACTCTTGCCTACTGCTCCACAGAAAATCCAGGTGGACAAAGTGGGGAGAGATTAACACCCCCAGCTTCATCCAGTCAGATTTCCATGATACAAGCCAGATCAGTATGCTTGTTCAGGATCTAGTCCTGAATCAAGGCTGTTTTTCCATTTACTGATTTGGCACTAAGCAGTATTTTCAGCTGGGGGGAGGGGGCGGCTGTTGCTAAGGCTGCCCAGATAATTTGAGGCGAGGGACAGTTTATGGGCAACCAACATTCTATATCTCTCTCCTTTTCTCTGTTGATAACTTTGTATCCCCATTCCATATCTCCCTCTATTTTATAATATTTATAATTCATAGTATTTAGTGAACACTGTCACAGATTTCATTCCAACCAAGATGACTGGAGACCCTGTTTTAAAAACAGGAAACAAATAACAAAGTTAAGATCTGGGGGAGACAGGATTCTGGAATCTGGCCTACATACTGCAGTCTACCCAACATAATATAACCACAAGAATGCTAAATTCCAGAACGGCTGACTTTCCAGAGTTATTTTTAAAATTAACAGATGACAGAATTTATACTTAGTAGAATTACCTGTGTATTTTGTAGTCTTTTGGTACACATTTTTTCATGATTTCCAACAGATCCTCATCAGCATCTCTGCAGTGAATTACTAATGGCTTCCTTAAGGAAACAGCTAGATTCAGTTGTCTTTCAAATACCTGAAGCAAGTAAGAAATCAGGACATCTTCAACTGCCATTAGAACTGCCCTGAGAACAAAAGGTAAGACATGGGGGAAAATATTCTAATGTCAAGTCTAGCCATTACCATTTGTACTCCTACAAATGTATCTCTACATAGACCATTCTGGCAGGCCTGCCAAAATACAAGCTCTCTCCTACAGAATGTTCTGTTTCATAACAACAACAACAACTGCAATGAAGTAGATTACTCAGTTTGTACTGTATATGGTCCCTATGCATTTGGAAATCATATAATGAATTCGAAGTAGTTTGGAAAATTAACATTAATGAACAAATCTAAATAAATCTGCACACCTATTTCTTGTAAGCTAATTGAGAGTTCTTTTTGACATATTGATGGATTCAAAGCAAGTGGGTGTAGAGTGGTCAATACCTCACTAAAACAGGGCAGACCTCCAGCATGCCTAAAGACAACAGTTAAAAACCTATTGAAGGAAAAGTCCTACCTGGACCTCACCATTTTAGACAACTACTGGCCAGTTCTCAACTTTTCATTTTGGGTCAAGGTCCTGGAGCATCTGGTGACCTCCCAGAACCAGGGGTTTCTGGATGACAAAATTATCTAGACTTTTCAATCTGGTTTCAGGCCTGGATATTGAAAGACATAGTTTTAGTCACTTGGGGGAACAACCTACACTGGGAACTGGGAAGGGAAAGATGTCCCTGTTTGTTCTGCTGGATCTCTCAGCGTCTTTCAATATCATTGACCATGACGTCTTTCTTGTAACCTTCCTGGAATGGAGGTATGGTTTTACAATGGCTCCATTCCTTCTTAGAGGGGTGAATCCAGATGGCAGTACGAGGAGACTACCAGGTAACATCTTTGGCAGCTAGCCTAGGGTTCCTCAGGGTATGGGTTTGTCCCTCATGCAATTTAATATGTGTATGAAACTTCTGAAAGAAGTCATCCAATTTTGGGCTCCATGCTATCAACATGTGGATGATACCCATTATATTAATTCCTTTCCACCTTAATCCAAAGAAAATGTTTCAGCCTTAGGCTAGTGCCTGTATCTGTAATGGATTGGATGGAAATGAAGAAACTGAAACTTAATCCAGAAAAAAAAAAAAAACCAGAAGTGCTCCTGGTCAGTTGAAAGGCAGATCAGGGAATAGAGATTCAGTCTGTGCTGCTCAGCACTGCAAATTCCCTGATGATGACAGGTGACTAAAATGGTGAAGGGTCTAGAAACCATGCCCTATGAGGAACGACTTAAGGAGCAGGGCATGTTTAGCCTGGAGAAGAGAAGGTTAAGAGGTGATATGATAGCCCTGTTTAAATACTTGAAGGGATGTCATATTGAGGAGGGAGCTAACTTACTTTCTGCTGCTCCAGAGACTAGGACCCGGAGCAATAGATGCAAGCTAAAGGAAAAGCAATTCCACCTCAACATTAGGAGGAACTTCCTGACAGTAAGGATTGTTTGACAGTTGAACACACTCCCTTGGAGTGTGGTGGAATCTCCCTCCTTGGAGATCTTTAAACAGAGGCTGGATGGCCATCTGTCGGGGATGCTTTGATTTAGATTTCTTGCATGGCAGGGGGTTGGACTGGATGGCCCATGCAGTCTCTTCCAACTCTATGATTCTATGATTTGGGTGTTCATCTGGATTCAACCCTAAGCCTGTAAAGCCAGGTTTCAGTGGTGGCTGGAGTGCTTTGGTATAGTTAAGGCTTGTGCACCAGCTGCAGCCATTTCCAGAGATGTTGGCTCTAGCTATGGTGATACAGTGCAATTGACATAAAAAGTTACATGTTGGATATACCCTACATGCTTTACTATTGACAGCCAAACCAAACCCTATTGTGAGTGCAGAAGGCCTGGAGCAGTCTTACCTTGAACCATTGTTATCTCCAAGATTTGGACAACATCCAAGAATCACCTCCAAGATTCTAGCACAACTTTGGACATAAATATGTATCTTTTTAAAAGTTCAAAGATTATTTAGCAACCCACCCACACTTAATGTGGGTCACAGAATACTCTGGGCAGTAATCTGGCATGGTATTCCCCATAGGAAAGTCAGTCATTTTAACTAAGGGTTCACTGTTTCGCAAATCTGCAGTTTGGAGAACATTTATTCCAACTATACAATGAATGGTATGTTTCAAATTTACCAATAAGAGACATTTGCCCTGCAATCTAGAAATGGAGCCTTTTACCTTATGCTGCTTTGGAACTTCAGTGCTACATTTATAAGAGTAATCAAGCCCCATTTCTCCAAAGGCAATAGCTTTGGGGTGTCTCATTGTCTGTAAAAGATGCATTTCATAAAGGTCTGTGTAGTAACGGGCAAAATGTGGATGACAGCCAAATGCACCCCAAACCATGTCTTCTTTTAACAGATCTTCCCATAAGTTGTTCTTCAAGGTACGAGGATCACAAAAGTCAGCTATACAGCCTTGAAATTCTTCAGGAAAAGTGCTATCATAAGTTGTTCTAAACTTAGAAAAGGTGCCCCTGAAAGCCATCTTTGAATATAACATATCCAGATGGCAGTGGGTGTCAATAAATCCTTCTTCTAAATATTTAGGTAAGTCACCATGTAAATCCTGGTTTACACGATTATTAATGAAAGAGTCTGACTTGCGTGATGTCGAAAAGATAGGAACATGGGATGGTACTTCCATACTCTGTCGTCTCTTTTGCTTTTCACACAGCAATGGAGAACTAAGTGACCATGACCTATCATGCACATTTTCCACTGAAGGTCTTTGATCTCTTGATGTGTCTGAAAAGATACTAGTTGAAAAATCTGAATTATCACAGAGATGGCTATCATATGAATCATCTTTAGAGGGGACTGAAAAAGAAGCACAACTTGTTGGCTTGGGACTGCTTGTCCAATACTTTGCATAATCACTTATTTTGCAACTGTATAAATGAGGAGGATACATCACAAACTCTGTCGCTAACATTGAATTCTCCTTTGTTTCTGATGTACTGTAATTTGGGATGGAATCCTCTTGTGAGAAAGTAGTAGGTGGCTCTACATCCTCGAGGTCAGACCAATCGCTTTCAACTGAAGGCTCTTTTTCTTGCTCAGTAAACTACAGATCAAAAGAGTAAAAACCAAAATCAAACCAAGACTTTATTCATGTTGATTATCTAGCATATGTTTAATATTTCAAATCTGTATACAGGGAAAAAAAATGCAATGGGGGGGGGGGAGGAATCAGAAAATAAGAACAAAATACACAACAACCTTAATGTTCTTATTTTGCATGAATATATGAAAACTAAACATAACATAAAGTAGAATACTAAAGAATATTTTAAACCCAAATTTTGTTCATTGCATAAAAACACAACTGACTTCCAGCAGAACATAAACAAAGATCTTCTTTTCTTTCTTTGCCCATGTTCAAATACAGAGTGCCCATAATATGCAGCTTGATTTTTTATAAAGGAAAAAGGAAGTACAGTACAAGCTCTCCAACTGGGACTGATTTGTCAACAGTGGGTCATGCCAAGAGAAAATATTTGTGTATCGCAACAGAGAAAAAAGAAGTGAAACTAAAAAATCAAGAGGTAATAGGCAAATAGTGTTTCTGTATGTGAGGCAACAATGACCTCTTAAAAAGACTGTAGGCCGTTCAGCAGATGGCTAGAAGATTAAATAACAGTATGTTATCTACACAGTTTGTTATTTTACAAGTCACTATCAGTTTATTCTGGGTAATTTGACTGAACCACTATGAAAGATCCAGCTAATTTAACAATTGATAAAAGTACAGTGGTGCCTCGGGTTACGAAATTAATTCGTAACGCGGCCGCTTTCGTAACCCGAAAAGCCTTCGTAAGCCGAATTGCCATAGGCGCTAATGGGGAAAAGCCGCGATTCCGTGCGAAAAAGCCGAAAAAAGCACCAAAAGTTTTTTCGTAACCCGAAAAAACATTCGTAACCCGAAACAATAATTCCCTATGGGATTTTTTCGTATCCCGAAAATTTCGTAACCTGGGTATTTCGTATCCCGAGGTACCACTGTACAATATTTATTATTATGCAGCCATCAATCAACACAGAAAAGCTGATATGGCATCTTTAAAAGGGGTATATGTGTTTTCTATGGCCCAGTACATACCACCACCAAGCGGTGTACTGGCGCCGATTTTAGGGTTAGGGACCATGCTGCAACTGCCTAATACGCCATGGCAATGTTACAATGGCGGTGCCCTGTGTACACGGTCACCGCCATTGTGACGTAAGCGACACAAAGCGTCCGCATGTCACTTACGTAACGAGTGCACTATTGGCATACTCATTACGTCCACCCTGTGGTGGAAAAAGAACCCGCTTTTCCTAGGTTCTTTTTCCTCCAGAAGGAAAGCCTTGGTGGCTACGGCTACGGCTTCCCTCCAGGGGAAAGTAGGCTGCCAGCAGGCCACTCTTTTCAGGCGGTCTGTCCTAGGCCTATGTCTCTTTCCATAACCGTATTGAATTCCCCCTTCCTTGCAAAAAGGTCTCCTTATCTTAAGTTACACATGACATGAACATCCACATTTATAACAAGTCTTGGGAAATGTTCATCCTGTAGCCTTTGCTTCTTATACAGTAATTATGCAACTATAGTTATGAAAGCTTCTGTACCCATCTCTAAGGATTCTTAATAACTCAATGAAGATGATACCTCAGTGACCAAGTTAGCTATTTTCCTATTAAAATGTAAGAATTAAGGAAAATTCTTGACATTATCTCAAAGAGATCCAAAACCATAGATCTTCCACCCTGAATTTTAAATAGTTTTTAGTTTAGGTTGTTGTGTATGTTTTGTGTCTTAAAATTAGTTTTGACTTATGATGGCCCTAAGATGATTCTATCATGGCATTTGCTTGCCAAGATTTGTTCAGAGGGTTTGCCACTCCCTTCCTCTAGGGCTGAGAGTGTGTGACTTGCCAGCCACCCATTCACTCAGTGGGTTTCCATGACTAAGTGTGGATTTGAACCCTGGTTCCCAGAGTTCTAGTTCAACATTCAGGCAACCATATTATGCTGGCTCTCTAGCAGATGCTGGGTTTTTATTTGGATGAACTCAATGACATCTCAGGAATAT
Organism: Sceloporus undulatus; assembly: GCF_019175285.1. Classification (NCBI taxonomy): domain Eukaryota; kingdom Metazoa; phylum Chordata; class Lepidosauria; order Squamata; family Phrynosomatidae; genus Sceloporus; species Sceloporus undulatus. Next base: position 47,945,972 of record NC_056523.1, on the reverse strand, counting down.
TTAAAGTATATTTTCTTTTCAGACACACTCATCTGCAATTCAATGCCTTACCTTTTGATCTACTTCTGAACGAGGTTCCTCCACAAGCATATGTTTTGGAGAAGGTTCAACAATAACTGTCCTCTGGAAATTTACAAACTCTCTTTTGGTTTCACTCTGTGTATCAGATGAACTGGAGGAAATGCATTTATCTTTTGATACAGTTTCCTGTTTTGTGGTAGTACTGACTTTGGTAGTAGTTTTTTTGACTGCTACGACCCTTAATGAGCAGTTCAGCATCATAGCTTGAAACATCAGACCTACATCTTAAGTAGTTTTCTGGTCTCTGGGATTCCTTTTTACTTAGATTGGTATTAGCATTTTCTTCATTAGTTATATTTTGCTTTTTGGCAGACTCTCTCTGACACTTCCATTCTCTTTCAGTTTGTGAAAGATTACAAACACTTTTTAAATTGTCATCTGATCTGTGAAGCTCTCTGCAAGGTGTATTTCTATCATATCCAAAAGAAGTATCACTGTCCTCTTTTACTACAGTTCTTGGGCTGGTTGGTTCCTGCTGAAATTCTGTCTTATGTTCAAAGCTCATTACATGTCTCGAGCTGCTGCTTGGTCTGGAAGCTTCTTTTCTGCTATGCCTAGAAGTCTTCTGTTCTTCCTTTACAACAGATTTCTGAAACCTGGACTCCTGTGGAAATTCTGGCTCATTTTCAATACTTGATGACTGATGGATATGTCTTGACCGGCCCCCTGATCTGGAAGACTCTTTTCTATTGTGCCTAGAGGTACTATGTTCTTCCTGAACAGCAGTTTTCTGAAAAGTGGATTCTTGTTGATGATCTGACTCATCTTCAAACCTGGATACTGCATGGGTAAAGCGTGAGCTGCTACCTGGTCTAGAAGCCTCTTTTCCACTACGCCGTGTAGTATTATCTTCTTTTGTAGCAACTTTCTGAAATCTGGACTCATGCTTAAGTTCTTTTTCTCCTTCTGATCTTAAAACTACAGAAACATGTCTTGAGCTACCATCTGACCTACAAGACTCTTCTTTACTTTGTCTGATAGAAATATTGATGTGCTCTTTTGTTATAGTTTTTGAACAGTCCGAGTCTTTTGCAGTTTGCTGTTCCCCAGGTTTTGATGCTACTGAGGGATGTTTCAGATTGTCAGATGATCCAGATGCCTCTTTTCTTTCTATGTGAACTCCATTTGGAGTTGCTGCCTCTCTTTTAGCTCGTAGCGCTCCACCAAGTATACCCAACAGGGCTTTGCGATATATTACTCGAGCACCTTGATCTTGATCCTTGCTCTTCACTCTCCTCCTCCCAGATTCAGCCTCTGCTTCTTTTGAAGTGTCCTTTTTTTCGCTGCTCGATGTAAGACTTGGGCCTGAATCACTGCAACCATCTTGTTTAACCTAAGCAATAAGAACAGTGTAAGCTACATACAACACAATTCATATGAAATGTTATTGTGCAACTTGCCTACCTGGTTTGCTGAACCCCTACAAATAAGAACTGCAACCAGAGTTTGTTCTTATGATTATTGGTTTATTTTCAAATAACCCAATGCCTTCAAACACTCTGCTGTGGTAAACTTTCAGATTCTGGTTAGTTTTGCTACTCCTACTGGAAGTAGGAACTAAGTAGCAGCAAAAGGAATGCATACACCTCATGAAATGTAAGCTAGATTCTCAGGAACTTTGGCATATCATTGCTTACATGCACAACCAATTCCTTACACCAAATCCGCTGGGGTTTGGTTCCAGGATCCGCTATGGATACCAAAATCTGTGGATGCTCAAGTCCCATTAAATACAATGGCACAGCAAAATGGTGTCCCTTATATACAATAGAAAATCAAGTTTTTCTATTTAGAATTTATATTTTTGTTTAGTATTTTCAAACCGTGGATGCTTGAATCCCGTGGATAAAAAATCCGTGGATAAGGAACGCTGACTCTGGCTGGCTATGGAGGCTACATTAATTTGAAAAAAAGCTTGACAAAAGTTGAGGTGGTTTTTTCTTTTTACTAAGTTAAAGCTGCACTCTCCAACTTCTTAGTATGAAATGAACACATAATTCTTATATATTTATTTAGCTAAATGTTCAACAAGTTAGAGCATTTTCCTCAACAAAATACACTTAGGAAAAGAACTTTCAAGTCAAACACATTTTTTTTCCAGAAATGGAAACTAGAATTTATTTATTTATTTATTTTAAAACTTCATTATCAATTGTCCAGTTACACGTTTTTGGTTTTTCAAAACTCTAAAAAAAATCACACTTCACTCAATTCTATACCTCCATAATAAAAATATAATAGAAGAGAGAGAGAAAAAAGAAAAGATTACATTAAAAAGTTAACTCTTTTAGTCACGAACAATTCTTATACCATACATCTCTATGGTCAATTAGATACCTTTTGTTTCGGGGATTCTCCAGGTGTAGATGTCACATTTCGCCTAGACATGTCACTGGCTGAGTTTTTTACAAGCAGACTTCTACCCAAAACAGAATGGCCCAGACTCTCTTGAACCATGCTGCTGGCTTCATCTTCTAGTTCAAACTCATCAGAGGAAGAATCCTCTGCAGTGAATGAAGTTCTGGAGAATGCCTTATAAGAAGATTCTGGAAAGTGCAAGCTCTTTTTGAATGCAGCTGTCTTGCCACCAAGGCGACTGTTAGGGGAAGGATGAGGCGGCCCTTCTTCTGTGAGCTTGTAGTATTTGGTAGGGGAGCTAACGGACAAGCTGTCCCACTCTATTTTGCGTCTCCTGTTTGGCTGCATTGAGGCTGGGTTACCTGGACATGAGAAAAAGGAAAAATTGGTGTGTTTACACAGTGAATAAAGACAGCATATTTTAAAGTACAGTGAGCCCTCCACACTTGCTGGGAGTTAGGGACACAGGACCCCTGTGAAAGTGGAAAAACCGTAAGCTAAAAACAAACCTTTTTTTCCCCCTGAGAGAACACTTCTCCAGGCCTTTGTAGGCCCTGCAGCACAATTCTATGCTCAACATCTGCCAGACATTGACCACAGAATAGCACTGGAGGACATACAAATGCCCAGAGAAGTGTTTTCTCTAGGAATCTCTAGGTCCTCCAGCTAACTCTATGGTCAACTTCTGGCAGAGTCTAGACTCTAGTTGCTGGAGGACGTAGAGATTCCTAGAAAGAACATGGCAACCAAATTTCTGAATAATCAAATCTGCAAAAAATCAAAACCGCAAATGTGGAGGGCTGATGGAGGTTTTTAAATATAAAAATGTTGCTTATTATTAGCTACCCACACATGTGGCATAGCGGCATGCGTGTTGGACTAGCACTCTAGAGACCAGGGTTCAATTCCCAACTTGGCCAGGAAACTCACTGGGTGACCAGAGGCTTGCCATTAAGTCAGAAACCACTTGAAGGCACACAACCACAACAACAAGGTGGATTTAAGTGTAACGATGTTGCAAAAGTCATCCGAACATATTGCAGGAGACCAGAGTGTGAATCCTCACTTGGCCGTGGCAACCCACAGAAAGTTTTTAAGGCAGGCGACAGGGTGCTGTAGTATTTTGAGCATTTTAATCTTTTACATTGGATGTTAGTATTGAACTGGTTCTAATTGTTGTAGCAATTTAATTCTATTTCAATATACTATTTCTGTATGTTTTTAACTTTATGGTGTTTTGTTTTGTTTTTTAAATGTCATAAGCCACCCTGAGTCCCAGCCTTGGAAGAAGGGCAGGATATAAATATTATAATAATAATAATAATCCCCGAAATATTATGTATTATGCTGCCTCTCTGCCCAATAGACCATTTGTTGTTATTAATAGATTTTAATGAAACTATATTTTAAATTGTGAGAAGCTAAATTCCATTTTAAGGGAAGGGGGTTAAGATATATTATTCTGCACTGTTTATTATGTATTTATTATGTATCTCCTGTATTATTATTATGTATTATTTATATGTATTAGGCTATTATTTCGTAGATTGTACACCATGGGCAGATTTTTTTTTAATCTGTTTTACTGATTGTGCTGTATAAATAATAATAATCATAATAATAACAACAACGTATTGGTTTTGTTTTAATGTGTAAGCCGCTTTGATTGCTATTGTAGTAGAAAAGTGGGATACACATAAAAGTTTTATTTATTTATTTGTGTGTTTATTTATGCCTCCCCCTAAGTGACCTTAGGAGAGTCACACTCTCTCAGCCTCAAGAGGAGAGCCATGGCCTGAGGGCAGGGAACCGTCTAATTAGAAATAATAATGGTAAGCCGCTCTGATAGCCTTTAGGGCTGAAGGGCGGGGTATAAATACCATCAATAAATAATAATAATAATATTAATAATAATAATAATAAGGGAAACCCCATGACAGGGTTGAAGGCAGACAAGTGCACTCCGCTTAACTGTGGCCAAGGGGAAGCCCCAGTCCCTTCTGATAAGGACCTGGCTATCCCAAGTCACCTGCAAATTCCCTGGGCACCCCTCATAGCCTTCCTTTCTTCCAAAGAAGAGGGGAGGGACTAGGAAGAGGCTGGGACTACTGTAGTCCCAGGCTGCCCTGAGGGAGAGGGAGGAGGAAGGGGAAGAGGAGGAAGGAAGGAGGCACCCAGCCCTGCAAAAGCATAGGCTGCAGAATGGGGAGCTGAGGGAGGAAGAAGAGGTAAAGGGGGCCATTTCCCCAGGGACGGGGGGCGTGGCCTCATTCCTTCCCAGCTCAGCCCCCCATTGGCTGGTTCCCCCAGCCTCCCCCTCCCCTCGAGGAAACTGACTCCCTCCCTCCCCCGCCCCCCTTCGCTCCAGGAACGTCCCAAACGGTGACAGTTGGAAGCATCCCCGCCCCGCCCCGTGAAGCGCGCGCGAAACCCCCCTCCCCCGCTAACCGTCGGTACTCACGGCCCCCTCCCTCCCTCGCGCGCGCGCCTTCGCCCCTCGCAGCCGCTGTCGCCAACAAGAGAGAGAGGGGCCAGGAAAAGAGACGGGGGCGGGACCCTGCCCTGTGGCCTAGACAAAAACTAACAGCTAAAAGCAGCATAGAAATGTGAATTCATACTCTCAGCAGCTCAAAATGAGGACCTTTGGGGTCTTCTAGACAGAAAACTAACAGCTAAAAGCAGCATAGAATGTGAATTCATACCTCTCAGCCAGCTCTCAAAATGGAGGACCTTTTGGGGTTCCTTCTAGACAGAAAACTAACAGCTAAAAGCAAGCATAGAAATTGAATTCATACCTCCGCCATGCTCAAAAGGAGGACTTTTGGGGTCCTCAGACAGAAAACTAACAGCTAAAAGCACGCATAGAAATGTGAATTCATACCTCAGCATGCTCAAAATGGGAGGACCTTTTGGGTCCTTCTAGACAAAAAACTAACAGCTAAAAGCACATAGAAATGTGAATTCATACCTCCAGCCATGACAAAGGGAGGACTTTGTGGGTTCCTTCTAGCAAAAACTAACAGCAAAGCAGCATACAAATGTGAATTCATACCTCTACCATGCTCAAAATGGAGACCTTTTGGGTTCCTTCTAGACAAAAAACTAACAGCTAAAAGCATGCATGAGAATGTGAATTCATACCTCCAGCCATGTCCAATGGAGGACCTTTTGGGGTTCCTTCTAGACAGAAACTAACAGCTAAAGCACGCATAGAAATGTGAATTCATATACCTCAGCCATGCTCAAAATGGAGGACCTTTGTGGATCCTTCTAGACAGAAAACTAACAGCTAAAAGCACGCATAGAAATGTGAATTCATACCTCTCAGCCATGCTCAAAATGGAGGACCTTTGGGGTTCCTTCTAGACAGAAAATAAAAGCTAAAAGCACACATAAAAAGTGAATTCATACCTCTCAGCCATGCTCAAAATGGAGGACCTTTTGAGATCCTCCCGCCGAAAGAAAATAAAAGCTTAAAAGCACGCATAGAAAGTGAATTCATACCTCAGCCATGCTCAAAATGGAGGATCTTTTGGGGTTCCTCCTGGACAGAAATAACAGCTAAAAGCATGCAAGAAATGTGAATTATACTCTCAGCCATGCTCAAATGGAGGACTTTTGGAGTTCTCTTCTGGGCAGAAAAATAACAGCTAAAAGCACGCATAGAATGTGAATTCATACCTCTCAGCCAGCTCAAAATGGAGGACTTTTGGGGATCCTTCTAGACAGAAAACTAACAGCTAAAAGCATGTATAAAAGTGGAATTCATACCTCTCACCAGCCATGCTCAAAATGGAGGACCTTTTGGGGTTCCTTCTAGAACAGAAACTAACAGCTAAAAGCAGCATAGAAATGTGAATTCACTCTCTCTCAGCGCCTCAAAATGGAGGACCTTTTGGGGTTTCCTTCTAGACAGAAAAAACACAGCTAAAACACGCATACAAATGTGAATTCATACCTCTCAGCCATGCTCAAAATGGAGGACCTTTTGGGGTCCTTCTAGACAGAAAAATAAAAGCTAAAATACACATAGAAATGTAATCAACCTCTAGCCATGCTCAAAATGGAGGACTTTTGGGGTTCCTCCTGGACAGAAAACTAACAGCTAAAAGCACGCATAGAAATGTGAATTATACCTCTCAGCCATCTCCAAAATGGAGGACCTTTTGGGTCCTTCTAGACAGAAACTACAGCTAAAAGCATGCATAGAAATGTGAATTCATACCTCTCAGCCGATCTCAAAATGGAGGACTTTTGGGATCCTTCTAGACAGAAAACTAACAGCTAAAAGCATGCATAGAAATGTGAATTCATACCTCTCAGCCATGCTCAAAATGGAGGACCTTTTGGGGATCCTTCTAGACAGAAAACTAACAGCTAAAAGCATGCATAGAAATGTGAATTCATACCTCCCAGCAGCTCAAAATGGAGGACCTTTTGGGGTTCCTTCTAGACAGAAAACAACAGCTAAAACACGCATAGAAATGTGAATTCATATACCTCTCAGCCATGCTCAAAATGGAGGACCTTTGGGGTCCTCTGAGACAGAAAACAAACAGCTAAAAGCATGCATATAGAAATGTGAATCATACCTCCAGCATGCTCAAAATGGAGGACCTTTGGGGTTCCTTCTACAGAAACTAACAGCAAAAGCATGCCTAGAAATGTGAATCATACCTCTCAGCAGCTCAAAATGGAGGACCTTTTGGGATCCTTCTAGACAGAAAACTAACAGCTAAAAGCACGCATAGAAATGTGAATTCATACCTCTCAGCCAGGCTCAAAATGGAGGACCTTTTGGGGCCTTCTAGACAGAAACTAACAGCTAAAAGCACGCATAGAAATGTGAATTCATACCTCTCAGCCATGCTCAAAATGGAGGACCTTTTGGGGTTCCTTCTAGACAGAAAACTAACAGCTAAAAGCACGCATAGAATGTGAATTTATACCTCTCAGCCATGCTCAAATGGAGGAACTTTTGGGGTCCCTAGACAGAAAACTAACAGCTAAAAGCACACGATAGAAATGTGAATCATACCTCTCAGCCATGTTCAAAATGGAGGACCTTTTGGGGTCCTTCTAGACAGAAAACTAACAGCTAAAAGCAGCATAAAATGTGAATTGATACCTCTCAGCCATGCTCAAAATGGAGGACTTTTGGGGATCCTTCTAGACAGAAAAATAAAAGCTAAAGCAGCATGCATAGAATGTGAATTTCATACCTCTCAGCCATGCTCAAATGGAGGACCTTTTGGATCCTCCTGGACAGAAAATAAAAGCTAAAAGCACATAGAAATGTGAATTCATACCTCAGCCAGCTCAAAATGGAGGACTTTTGGGGTTCCTCTTGGACAGAAAACTAACAGCTAAAAGCACGCATAGAAATGTGAATTATACCTCTCAGCCATCGCAAAATGGAGGACCTTTTGGGGTTCCTTCTAGACAGAAAACTAACGCTAAAAGCATGCATAGAAATGTGAATTCATACCTCTCAGCCATGCTCAAAATGGAGGACCTTGGGGTCCTTCAGAAGACAGAAAACTAACAGCTAAAAGCACGCATAGAAATGTGAATCATACCTCTCAGCCATGCTCAAAATGGAGGACCTTTGTGGTTCCTTCAGACAGAAAAAACAGCTAAAAGCACGCATAGAAAGTGAATTCATACCTCAGCCATGCTCAAAATGGAGGACTTTTGGGGATTCCTTCTAGACAGAAAATAACAGCTAAAAGCACGCAGAAATGTGAATTCATACTCTCAGCCATGCTCAAATGGAGGAACTTTTGGGGATCCTTCAGACAGAAAACTACAGCAAAAGCAGCATAGAAATGTGAATTCATACCTCAGCCATGCTCAAAATGGGAGGACCTTTTGGGGACCTTCTAGAACAGAAAACTAACAGCTAAAGCATGCATAGAAATGTGAATTCAACCCTCCGCCATGCTCAAAATGGAGGACCTTTTGGGGATCCTGAGACAGAAAATAACAGCTAAAAGCACACGCATAGAAATGTGAATTCATACCTCCACCATGCTCAAAATGGAGGACTTTTGGGGTTCCTTCTAGACAGAAAACTAACAGCTAAAAGCACGCATAGAAATGTGAATTCACTACCTCAGCCTGCTCAAAATGGAGGACTTTTTGGGGATCCTTCTAGACAGAAAACTAACAGCTAAAAGCACGCATAGAAATGTGAATTCATACCTCTCACCATGCTCAAAATGGAGGACTTTTGGGGCCTTCTAGACAGAAAACTAACAGCAAAAGCACGCATAGAAATGTGAATTCATACCTCAGCCATGCTCAAAATGGAGGACTTTGGGGATCCTTCGAGACAGAAAACTAACAGCTAAAAGCACGCATAGAAATGTGAATTCATACCTCTCAGCCATGTTCAAAATGGAGGACCTTTGGGGATCCTTCTAGACAGAAAACTAACAGCTAAAAGCAGCATACAAATGTGAATTCATACCTCTCAGCCATGCTCAAAATGGAGGACCTTTTGGGGACCTTCTAGACAGAAAACTAACAGCTAAAAGCATGCATAGAAATGTGAATTCATACCTCTCACCATGCTCAAATGGAGGACCTTTGGGGATCCTTCTAGACAGAAAACTAACAGCTAAAAGCACGCATAGAAATGTGATTCATACCTCTCAGCCATGCTCAAAATGGAGGACCTTTGGGGTTCCCTTCTAGACAGAAAACTAACAGCTAAAAGCACGCATAGAAATGTGAATTCATACTCAGTCCATGCTCAAAAGGGAGGAACTTTTGGGGATCCTTCTAGACAGAAAACTACAGCTAAAAGCACGCATAGAAATGTGAATTCATACCTCAGCCAGGCTCAAAATGGAGGACCTTTTGGGGATCCTTCTAGACAGAAAACTAACAGCTAAAAGCACGCATAGAAATGTGAATTCATACCTCTCAGCCATGCTCAAAATGGAGGACCTTTTGGGGTTTCCTCTAGACAGAAAACTAACAGCTAAAGCATACATAGAAATGTGAATTCATACCTCTCAGCCATGCCAAAATGGAGGACCTTTTGGGGTCCTTCTAGACAGAAAACTAACAGCAAAAAGCATACATAGAAATGTGAATTATACCTCTCAGCCAGCTCAAAATGGAGGACCTTTTGGGGTTCCTTCTAGACAGAAAACTAACAGCTAAAAGCATGCATAGAAATGTGAATCATACTCTCAGCCATGCTCAAAATGGAGGACTTTCTTTGGGGTTCCTTCTGAAGAAAACTGAACAGCTAAAAGCATGCATAGAAATGTGAATTCATACCTCTCAGCCATGCTCAAAATGGAGGACCTTTTGGGATCCTTCTAGACAGAAAACTAACAGCTAAAAGCAGCATAGAAAGTGAATCATACCTCTCCCAGCCGCCAAATGGAGGACCTTTTGGGGATCCTCTAGACAGAAAACTAACAGCTAAAAGCACGCATAGAAATGTGAATTCATACCTCAGCCATGCTCAAAATGGAGGACTTTTGGGATCCTCCCGGACAGAAAACTAACAGCTAAAAGCAGCCATAGAAATGTGAATTCATACTCTCAGCCATGCTCAAAATGGAGGACCTTTGGGGTTCCTTCGAGACAGAAAACTAACAGCTAAAAGCAACATAGAAATGTGAATTCATACCTCTCAGCTGCTCAAAATGGAGGACCTTTGGGGTTCCTCCTAGACAGAAAACAAAACAGCTAAAAGCACATAGAATGTGAATTCATACTCTCACCATGCTCAAAATGGAGGACCTTTGGGGTTCCTTGACAGAAAACTACGCAAAGCAACATAGAAATGAATTCTACCTCTAAGCCATGCTCAAAATGGAGGACCTTTGGGGTTCCTCAGACAGAAAACTACAGCTAAAAGCACCATAGAAATGTGAATCATACCTCCACATGCTAAATGGAGACCTTTGGATTCCTCCGGACAGAAAATAAAAGCTAAAAGCACGCATAGAAAGAATTCATACCCTCCAGCTTGCTCAAAACGGAGAACTTTTAAAATCGTCCTGAACAGAAGGCTGAAATGCAGGACAGGTCTGGAACAGGCGGATGTCTGGTAACCCGAGCCAAGGTGAACAGATGTCAGAACCATGGAGAGGACAAGGTACCACAAAATATAGGACACCCAAAAAATGGAGGATATGAAAAACAAAAGCTCAACATCATTAATAGAAATAAATTCATGCTTCTCTGCCGTGCTCAGATAGAAGCCATTTGAGAATGCCTCCTGGACAGAAGGCAGAAGTTTGAGATATGTCCTGAAAAAAGGAGGACTTTTGGTCACCCTGTTCCTTGGTGGTCAGTGAGCAGTTTCCAGACAAAGTCCCTAACACCAGAAGGGTTGATCCTCCAAGGATGCTGAGAGCCCATAAACTTCCACTGCTGTGGGTAGAACTGCTGGGGCTGCAGCATAACAGCATCTGGAAAATCAGTATGCAAAATGATCTATAGCGCCATTGGGACAGCACAGCACAGCAGGGCCATCATTTTCCAGATACTGATAGAATCAAAAACTAGCCATGTAGTCTGGAAAATCAGCAGCAAAGGGATCTTTTAGCTATCAAGGATCTGAAATAAAGAAGTTGGTAGCATGTGCTTCATAGACTTTGGCTGCATCCACCCGCAGAAATATCTGTTTAACCCACTTTTGTCTGCCCTGGCCACTGTTATGCAATCCTAGGAATTGTACCTTTGCTCTGGTGCAACAACCAGCTCCCATTCCCAGAATTCACTGGCAGTTAAAGTGGGGTCAGATCGGATTATTCTTGCAGTGCATATACAGGCGAAACAAACAAATGGGAGTCGTTTCCAGAGATGACATTGGTCCAAAACACAGGGCACAAATAATCAAGTTTTGAGTGCTTTAACAGCCCTGGCTCATGCTAGGGAATTCTGGAATTTGATTTTTGTGAGCCCTTGAGCCTTCTCTGTCAGAGAGCTCTGGGGCCACAATAACTACAGTTCCCAGGATTCCCCAGCACTGAGCCAGGGCGTTCAAGTGGTCTCAAAGTCAAACTGGATTATCTGCTGTATGTTTTGGTCCTTTGTCACTTCCTCAGATGCATTTGGTGGAGAGGGAAGTAGGCACAAATGTATGAAGCTCATACCACCTGCTTCTCAGTTAGTCGACGAGGTGCTACAAGATCCCTGCATACTGATTTTCCAGTAATGTATGTCTTTGAAACTACCAGTATCTGGAAACATGTAGAAGCCCTGCTGTGCTGCTACTGCTGTTGTTTGCCTTCAAGCTGTTTCGATTTAAGAGGGACTCTAGGGGACCTGGTTTGGCAACTACATAGAAAAGGGATTAGGCATCCTAATAGACAACAAAT
>NC_056523.1:47925360-47930964 GCF_019175285.1 Sceloporus undulatus | reverse complement strand
ACAAATTAAACATGAGTCAACAGTGTGATACAGCAGCTAAAAAAGCCAATGTGATTTTAGGCAGCATCAATAGAAGTATAGTGTCTAGACTGAGGGAATATTACTATTCTCTTCTGCTCTGGTCAGGCCCCACCTGGAATATTGTGTCCAGTTCTGGGCACCACAATTCAAAAAGGATGCTGAGAAGCTGGAGTGTGTCCAAAGGAGGACGAACAAAATGGTGAAGCATCTGGAAACCATGCCCAATGAGAAGGGGAGTGAAGGTTAAGGGGAAATATGATAGCCCTGTTTAATTATTTGAAGGGATGCCATATTGAGGAGGGAGCAAGCTTGCTTTCTGCTGCTCCTGAGAATAGGACCTGGAGCAGTGGATTCAAACCACAGGAAAAGAGATTCAACCTAAATATTAGGAAGAACCTTCTGACAGTAAGATCTATTCAATGGTGGGATACACTGACTCAGAGCGTGGTGGAGTCTCCTTTGGGCTTTTTAAAATAGAGGTTTGATGGCCACCTGTCAGATTTTGTTTGATTCTAACCACTGGTGAGTGGTGGTTGTGATTCCAGCAGGTCAATATGCATCACTCCACTTTTTAGCCCAAGCTTGAAAGGAACTGGCCATGGCACTTGGGGATAGGGCTCAGCACCTTAGACATCTCCTTTCAAGTTCAGACTAAAATTCCTCACCCTGTCCTGTCCTCACACTACACTAGGAGGCATGGGGCCAGGGGTTCAGAAGCCAAAGGAGCAATCAGAATTCAACATCAGAAGGAGAGTGAGGCCTGCCACCTCCATCGGGCCTGGCCTGAACTAAGAAGAAGAGCCCTATCTCCAGTCCATCTGCCTTGGTCCAGACCTCAGAGGGAGAGAAGAACTGCTGGACCTGATCCCCTTCCCCACCACCTTCCCTTCTCCTTTTGTGTAGTGTCTTTTTAGATTGTAAGCCTGAGGGCAGGGAACTGTCTAATTAAAAATAATAATTGTAAACCGCTCTAGAGAGTTTAGGGCTAAAGGGCGGGTATAACTACTCTAATAAATATATTAAACAAAATAAAACATCGAACAGTCCAGGGTCCAAGGCTGTAATTTCTAAACACAGGCCACAGTAGCCGATAACAAGGGCAAGAAACAGTCCAAGGTCTTAAATCTCAGTCAGGTATTGCTGTAAACTTCAGAAATTCATGTTTTTCAAGCAACTGCAAGGAGGAAAGCCTCCACCTTATAAAGCACTCTGACTCAACCCCACCCTACTTGCAGGCTGTATTTCAGGAGGGTGTTTCCTTGCTGCATGCATACAGCCTCTCACTTCACCTGTGTGGAAGGGACTGGGTTTGTTCCAGATGCCTCAGCTTTCTCCTTTCTTGAGGTGTTATCTCTCCTACCTCCTCCTCCTGAGGGTAGCTCAGGGGGCTGTCAGGAGGGCACAGCTGTGGTAAGTCAGCTTCCACTTCAGAAGCTGGACTCTCACAGGGGATCCTGATGGGTGGGTATTTCTTCCTCAGAAGCTGAACTCTCAAGCAGAGGCATGACATCCCCCTCCCCCACATTAAAATGGCAGGATAGTCAATGGTGAGGGATGACCAGAATTGCAGCCTGACAACATCTGGAAGGCCACATGTTCCCCATTTGTGGTGTAAAATGTACAGTTTTGGTATCTTAAGTTTTGCTCAGATTCACTGAAGAGGCAGAAATACTACACAGACCATAGTAGACAATTATGGACTGCATTCACAGAACAGTTCCAATACTTTATTTTAAACGTATAGTTAATCTATGCATTTGAAGCAAAGACTCTGTAATATACACTACAGCACAGGGTTATGGAGAATGAAGGAAAATATATAGCAGTGCATAGTCTTCTATTATTGTTTTGATGATTCAGGGTGTAAACCTATGCACACTCACCTGGGCATAAATCCTGTTGGATTTAAGGGGATTACTTCTTGAGTACATATCTATAAGACTGTACTGAACACTTGCATTTTTAAAATAAAAATTCCAGTAAGTGAAATTAATAAGAGAAGAAAGTACAGTGAATGCAAAGAATGTCAATATGTATCAAAATTCAGATTTACAAGTCTTTTAGGAATCATTACTTATAAGAACCATAAACTACAAAATATGCTATAAAATATTTCCAACATAAATATATTATTTTACTTTGTAAAGAACTTTGTTGCTAGTGAATAAATAAGTGTATTTTATCTGGTAAGGTCAGGTTACTAGAAAAGAAAGAAAAACCAATACAATATGTATGTTGCATATGCCCCCATTCCTCTGACACATCCAACAATTATGAATTAATTAATGCTGATTCTCTGGAGAACACAAGCAAGTGAAGTACCAGATCCGTTTGTCAGAGCTGTCTCGAATGTCTGGCCTGAAAGAAACACTAGCTGCTGCCATCCCACTTCGTTGATTTTCCTCTGCCAGCTTCTGGACTGATCCCTCACTTCCTGTCTCTCCATTTGTTCTTTCATAGCTGAGATCTTTAGGTATATTTAAGGCTTTGGAATGCTGCCTCCTGCATAGGATCAAATTTTGTTTCACTATCCACTGATCTCTTGGGCTGATTTAGACAATAATCCCATTTATGTGGGAATATGCTCCATTAGTCTTAACAGGCCTTAATTTTGAGTAAACATGCACAGGAATGCATTGCTAATAATTTTATTCTGAATTCTGTGCCAAAGAAACACAAAAACCAGATGATCAAGAAACAGATATTCTACTTTGCCAAACCTAAACCATTTAACATTTATATCAATCATTGTTTTCAAGTTCTGTTTGCCCAGATGGATAGCAAAACATCTGTTCTGTGTTCACTATTTTGAATAAATGTTGCCCAAATATGAATATGGAGTTTGAGCTGTTTTCATACTGAAGCAAAGCACACCTAAACAGTCTTTCATATTAGAAAAGGGAATGGCCATATAATGTTGGAACAATGTTCTGTAAATTAGACAATGATGCATTTTTAAAAAAAGTAGGCAGGACTATTTATTCAAGTTTTCTCTTAACATTTCTTCCAAACCACTCTATAGCCAGACCCTGATCAGTATGTTATATTCCTGCCTTAGTGGAGAGACACAAAAAGAAGAATAATCCTGAAGGATCAGTCCAAGAATCTATTTCAACAATGGCCAGCCATATGACCAGAATGGAGAACCAGCTGCCTGCTGTTGACTGTCCCTACTTCCCATTAATTGGACATATTCTCAGTCTGAAAATGGGGTGTGTGTGTGTTTCCTTCTGTTACAGTTTAAAATCTTAGCTGTACTTGTTACTGAGGCAGTGAAATGAAACATTCAGTTTCCTACTTCCCAAACCAGATCAGTACCAAGAGCTGGATGAAGCCACAGCATCCAAAATGGGGGTGAGAACTGTGTTCCCATCAGATATTGTTGGATTGCAACTCCCTGTAACCCTGGCCAGCATAGCCAGTTATAAGCAACTCTGAACTGCAGTTTAATTACATCTGCAGGGCCACACAATTCTCAGCCTTGAAACTGCACTGATGCAAAGTGAGAGGATAGCTTAATTTTGTAATATAATTTTGCAAAGGCATGGATATATTAGGAAGTACTATCTCAGTGTGAAAACCTGTTTCCCTGTATCCTGCTGGATCAGTAATCCTGTAGCATTTGCCATGTCAGTTCATATCTGGTGTGTCACAATACTGTAAACCAGTGGTTCCCAACCTTCCTGATGCCGCGACCCTTTAAAACTGTTCCTCATGTTGTGGTGACCCAAACCCATTAAATTATTTCCATTGCTACTTTATAACTGTAATTAAATAGGTGTTTTCCAATGGTCTTAGGCAACCCCCATGAGAGGGTCATTCGACCCCCAAAGGGGTCCCGACCCACAGGTTGAGAATCACTGCTGTAAACAATACAAATTCAGAAGATGTAAGGGACATACCTCTAATCAACCTTTGTAAAGACAAGGGTTGGGCTCTTCTTATGTGAACATCTCTCTCTCTAGTGTGCTTTCTAGAATGTTATGGGATTTACAACCATCCAGTTGGGGCTGTTTGGTTTTATCACATGGGACTTGCAGCAAATGTTTATTCTATGGAGAGTTTCTGTTCATAACTCTTTCCAGAATACTCAATGCACAAAAATAATAGTTTTTTCATTCCCCACCCCCCACCCCAACAACCAGTCAGTATTCTCTGTCCATGCAGCATAACTCAGGCTTGACTAGCAGTGGTCCTTTGCTGCATTGTATCTTTTTCTTCTAAGAACAATTGGACCTTGGAAGTGTGCTGATGCCTTCTTTTTGAGACCAGATGGTACTGTGTTGGTTACAATAGCTTCCACACTTGGAAAATGAGTCCACAATAATGAGTATGTATTACAGTTGTTTTCTAGCATAGGTATTCTTCTGACAAAAGCTTATTATGCCAGATGCCTAATACAGTACATTGTAACTGTGCTCAAATGTTCATGTCTGCTTGTAGATTTTGAGAGACATCCCAGATGTATACAAAGAGATCCTGTAGCACCGCTGAGACGGAGAGAAAGAAATTGGTAGCAGTTTCAAGCAGGGTGTCTACTAAAAGATATCTAATTCTCACCTATAAAGTGGCGAAGAGTTCTTTTGATTCTAGTCACATCAGAAGAATGCTCCCAACTCATAACATTAAGATATTTTTCAGTCATATAAATCCAGCATAATTGACTTTGTTTTAGTTGCTGCAGCGAACATAGCTTAATCTTTGGAAAATTCCACTGAAGATGACTTCATTAGACTGAAGATTTGAAGAGGTCATAACTGTTTATCTTCTTTTCTTCATATAATACAATCTTCTCCATCAATTTCTTCTTTGATTGATTGATCTTTATTTCGTTTGCTTCTGCTGAAAACAAAACAACCATCACTGACACATATAATACATACTATTGTATGTACAAATTGTATGTATAAATAAATAATTTCTATCCCTGCTTTCTCCCAATATGAAACCCATAGTATATACAGAACCAGTGTGGTGTAGTGTTTGAAATGTTTCAGGTGTTGGACTAGGACTTGGGAGACCAGGGTTCAAATGTTCTCTCTGCCATGGAAATTCACTGGATGATTTTAGGCAAGTCACTCTCTCCCAGCTTCAGGGGAAGGCAGTGGCAAACCCCCTGTGAAGGAATCCTGCCAAGAAAACCCCATGAGAGGTTTATCTTGTGGTTGCTGTATGTGGAAACTACTTGAAGGCACTCAACAAGTGTGTGTGCGCGTGCGTGTGCATATTTGTGTGTGTATAGACTTAATGAGAAAACCAAAATAAATTTCCTTTCAAATCAATTTTATTAAGAATATTTATAGGATGATTTTTACTGCTAACTTTCAAGAAAGTCTAAACTCTCTCCAAAATAACAGTTATGTTGTGATCTGTCAAGTCTTATGCACACTGACACCAGCATATACACAAACAATAACTTGTTTTCTGCTGCTCCAGAGAACAGGACCCGAAGCAATGGATGCAAGCTACAGGAAAAGAGATTCCACCTCAACATTAGGAAGAATTTCCTGCCCGTAAGGGCTGTCCGACAGTGGAACACATTCCCTCGGTGTGTAGTGGAATCTCCCTCCTTGGAGGTCAATA
>NC_056523.1:47892945-47925350 GCF_019175285.1 Sceloporus undulatus | reverse complement strand
ATAATAATAATAATAATAATAATAATAATAATAATAATAATAATAATAATAATAATAATGTTTATTTATATACCGCTTTTCCAAATTAAATCAAATTAGATTTAAACAGAGGCTGGATGGCCATCCGTCGGGGATGCTTTGATTTGGATTTCCTGCATGGCAGGGGGTTGGACTGGATGGCCCTTGTGGTCTCTTCCAACTCCATGATTCTATGATTCTAATTTCCTCCTCCAAAGAAAACATAAAAATTAACTTGTTACCTTGTGAAGAAAAGTCAGCAGCAGTGTTTTCTCTGTTTGGTGGAGTAATTTTGTTTGAAGAAGCTCTTGCTTCTTGAGGCTTCATACTTCTGTCGAAGTCCATATTTTCTGCTGTAAAGTCATTGCTATAATCTAGATCTTTTGTCAGAGGCGTAGCCAAGGAAATGTTTTCTAAATCTTGATGGCTGTTGCTTTGTATCTGGCAGCCAGCATCCTTCAGAGGATCCCAAGAAAAGTTACTTGATTCATCTGACTCACAAGGGACTCGTAACAGCTGCCCAGAATATGTTTCAGGAGGCACAGCTCTTGTCAAAGGTGGTAACAAATATTTACAATTCAGGGATGCTGAATTCACATTACTTTTATAATTGAGATTGCTGGAGAAGCTATCAGTGAAGGGACTAGCTGGCTCATCATTCGTTTCTTCTGGGATATTGACAGACAGTCCAAAATAGCTGCTTCCCTGAAGCATCTTCTGATGCTGTATTTGATGATCTGCCATTTTCACAATTTCATTCACCTGTTTTTAACAACAATGTTCAATATCTCATTTATCTTTGATTCACTAAGATAAAATGGCCTTCTCTTCCCTCAACTTTGTATGCTTTTAAGAAAACAAAAAGAGTGAACCAATTCCAAACATGTGCAATATAAGCTATTTTCATTAATTCCAGCCACCAGGCTATTGTGGCCTAAAATAGTTGCAGTTGGTGAACCATGCCCTCAGACCACTTGGTCCCCTACTGATCAGATTGGATCAAAGAACATCCCCCAAGTACACACCTGTTATTGCAGTGGAGTACCATAATTTCAAAACAGAACAGAAACTTTCCAAGTGGAAAAGCAAACCTCCAATTTCACCCTCCCCCTACACTTTGCTAATTTATTTGTCAATAAGCAGCATGTGCCTTTTTTTAAAATCGAGCATGAGGAGGTGTGCTAGGAAGGAAATGTCATATTTACCTCAGCCAGATCAGCTTTCTTTTTTCTTAGGCAAACACAAATAGCCATAGCCAAACAAACAGTGGTTGTTTCTGGCAAGCAAACTGCTTGCTTATCTTGATATTTGCGACACATTTCCATTGCAGCAAGTCTTTCAAATGTTCTTTCCTGAGAAGAGGACAGATCTTTTGCCACCTCTATTTCTTCAAGGAGAGCATCTTTCTGTTGAAGATAAAGGTTCAGAGAGGAGCAGATGAGCCATCTCTTTTGCATCAGAGTGCCATTGTCTTGGGTGACTCACTTCGAACTGCATCAAAATTACATTATGACACAGATGGTATCATTTCAGACAGATTGTGTCTAAAATGTCTGTGTCCAATCTGTCTAAAATTTATGCAGATAATATATGGATACGGATGCCTTACTTTAGACAGATTGCATACAAAAACTGACATGATCACAAAAATTGAAAGCCATAAAGTTGGATTTCCAATTCACCAGTATTTTGTAACAAGCTTACAGTTATGTGGTTAACAGTTTTTACAGTCTAGAATAGGTTGGAGAGGTTTTCCAAAAAGCTTTCAGATAGTACTTGTAGCTCTAGCAAGTCAGTATCCAGTACATCATGGATGGACAACTTGTGTTGCTCTAGGGATCATCACCATTGGCCATGCTGAATAGGGCTGATAGGAAGTGGCAATAGCTGGATAGTCAAAAGTTGCCCATCCTTGTAATATAAGATATGTTAAGATATATTGATATATAAAATACACATAATAAATTAGATCATAGCCTTTTCTCGAATTCTTTGTTGCTGTTGACATTTTCTGAAAAATCTCCATTACTGGGCTCTGCATGGAGTGTGCCTGCAACACAACTGTAACTGTGTGGACTCACCTGACAGGATGTGGTGAAAAAGGCACATGTGACCCACATGAAGAAACAGATTTGAGCTCAGAGTCTGCATTCTCCAGACTCTTAACTATGAAAACATAGCATCACTTACCAAAAAAACAGGATGCCTGTCTTCATCCATTGCCTTCATGCCAGTCAATATTTCTGCTAAAACCTGGGGAAACATATAATTAGACTTCTTCCCATTTAGAACAAATTACCTAAAATCAAAGCAAAAGAAATTCTAAAGGGGGCCAGAAAGTGAAGAGATAGTTCTACCATTACTTCCAGTGTGGGAAGCAGGTGATGCATTGGATTTGCCTTGTTCTCCTGTCCATCTTTTTCTTAAAAAATAAAATAAAATAAATCTCTATTGGACCCAATGTGTGGGCAGACTACACCATTAGAGAGTAGGCACAAATAGTCCTCTTCCCCAAGTGTGGGGCAATAGATCGAGTAGATACAGGTCTACCTTTTGCCCAGTTTAGCTCTGGGCCTTATGGTGGTTACACCTGGCAGAAACCCTTCCAAGGGTAAGCCTGTACCTATAAAGCATAATAACATCCAAAATCCACAAAACAGCAATAAAATATATGTCACAAGCTTTTGAAGCTCCACTGGTTTCTTCATCAGGCAAAGATGTTAAAAATAATACAGGAGAACAAAATGGACAATGTCTGGCATGGGACAGACTGCACAAAAAGGGTGGCATGCTGGTGGCCTTTTTTTCCTCCGGAGGGAAGCCACAGCCGCCAAATTGTATGGATAGAGAATCCCCTCTGAATTTTACCACCGTTCCTGAAGTTTCTCCGGGTTGTATGGAAACTAGAGCTGAATCTCTGAAGGGATAGCATTCAGCACAGGGAACTCTCTTGTACAACTCAGAGAGGCTGCATGAGGAGCTGCAGTAAAATTAAGAGAAGATTTCCCCCCTGCAGCATAAGATCCACCGGCCTCCTGTTCCACAAGAACACAGAATCAGATACTGGTTCATCTATCCCAGTATCACACACTCTGACTGGTAACATGTCTTCTAGGTCTCAGGAAGAAGTCTTTCCTAGCCTTGCTTCCCCACCCCCGTTTTGCTAAAGACAGCCAAGAAAGAACCCCAAATTTTCTGCATGCAAAGCATTTATTACACAGAAGGCTAAGTGCCTAAATTCCGTCCAGAAACAGGATTTAAATCCCGGAAAAATCCTGCAAAAGTGGGGTTGTTTTGAGACTCATTGAGGGAAGTGAACATTAATCTGGCATTAACCCACACAGAAAGTGGACAAAATCAGCTGCTTTTCACTTTTGAGATGCCGGATTAATGCTCAATCCCCCCGTCATATGAAAACAATACCACTTTTGTAGGATTTCCCTGTTTTAAATCCTGTTTTTGCACAGGATAAAACCCCTTGTGATAAACTCCTAGGACTGAGTTAGGAGCACTAGATTTCTAAGCAACTATTTGGTGATGTTTTTGCTTACATCAAACATTTACCTTGATAATCAAAACACATCATAAACCACATAGATCTGAAGCCAATGTTAGTCCCAAACAGTGTAGACCCATTTGATCAGGGAACTGATGTAAGTGTTGATTTATCAAATTCCAGTTGACTCAGTGGATCTGTCTATTGGAAACAATTGCATCTAGGCCATAATCTTGGTAGTGCAACTGTCTGATTTTTTCTTTTTTACAGCTGTTTTCTCAGCCTTTTTGTTACACCATTTATAAGTCTCCAGACCCAGAGTATTATTTTAAATAGTAACAACAACAATGGTGTAATGCTAATCCATACAGGGAAAGCAAGAAGTAAAATTCACTTAAAACAAAACCTGCCAAGCACAGGTACACAGACGAACAACTTACTATTCCGCAACCAAATATGTCGACTTTTTCTGTTAGCTGCCCATGCCTGACAAAATCTTCTGAGAAATAAGCTAGAGAAGCTTGCAAGACTTTGGTTTTCATCATAGCACGATTAGACTTTTTCTCCACAGGGTGCAACCTGAGACCAGAATGCCCAAGTTGAGGGGCAAAATTTGCATCCAGCAAAACATTGGAACTGTGCATAAGAGAAAAAGGATAAAGAAAATATCAGCGACACCATCAGTCTTCATCTGGTGGGTACGCACTCACTGCTGGGTCACATCCTAGCTTTAAGTGTGATGCAAGAGCAGTACTAACACCATACAAACATATGGCGAATAAAATAAGTGGTTTCTTCAAAACAAAATTACTGTATATATTCATGTAAAAGTCTAGAAATTTTAGTCAAAAATTGACCCCAAAAACTTGAGTTGACTTATCCACGAGTCAATATAAATTCTGCACTTTAACTCTTATATAAAAAAGGAACCATCCCTTGGTGAAAGGCAAGAGCGTAATCTGTCCTGGATGCACTGAGTCCCTCTCTATTCTCTCATCCATCATGCCTTTAGTATAAGTACAGTTGGCCCTCCGTTTCCGCGGGGGATCCGTCTGGAACCCCCCTCGCAAAAACGGAGGCTTGCACACATTCAAGTCTCATAGGCTTGAATGGGGTGCCCCCCGTGTGTGTGGCCTGGGCATGTGAGCCATAAGAAGTAGCAGAGGTTGCCCCTCCGCGGATATCTGAGGGCATGGATCTCAGATTCGTGAGTTAGGAGGGGCAAGTGTACAAACAGTCGGCCTTGCTGAAAGTTTGATAAGTTCATTGGCATTGTTTTCCTTTGCTTTTCTCCTGGAAACTTTGCTTCATTACATGTCCCAAAGTTTTTCCCCTCGACTTATCTATGGGTCATATCAAACCCCATAATTTTGACCCCCAAACCTGCCCTCGACGTATACATGAAGTCGACTTATAGTCAAGTATATACGGTATGTTAAAATTGGGGTCCTGGGTCTTCAAAGGTTGGATCTTTGGGAGGAAAAACCTTTAGCTAGGTTGTAATAATACTCATTAATCATAAGAAATCCTTTAATCCAAAATGAGAATCCTAACGAAGTGGTAATATTGGAATGTTATGACATAAATTACCTCAGTATTGCCAGACTGCAGTATTGTATATACACCAGCAATTTCACACTCTAGCCTTTCTGCTTTTAAGACAATCATTTTAGTTAAGAAAATATCAAGTGGCTATTCTGAGGTAACATGAATGTACTGAGATAAATTTATTTATTTGATTTATATGCTGCCTTTCTCCCCAAAGGTACCCAAGGTGGCTCACAGATTTAAAAAACATTACAATAAAATTTAAAACAGTGAAAATCACCTAAAAACAATATTAAATCATGTTAAAAATATAGGCAATACACATGCTCAATATAAAAACCAATGTGGCATGCTTATATTTTAAACATTTGCTTAAAGAAAAAAGTGTTGGTTAATCTTTCTGGCATTCACTGCCTTCTGTTAGCACTCTTTCCTTCTCATTTCCCCCTCACCTGGGGAACAGCATGGACTAAAACCAAGTGGAGGGCATATCTGTAGAGGAGAATCAACCGGTGGGGAAGGACCACCACCAATACTACTGCTTTGTCTGCTGATCCTTTACTACAAAATATTTACTCAACTAGTCAAAAATGAGTATGTATGAACTCTGACTTGTGCCTGGAACTTCATATCTCATAAGATGGAGTTCCATCCCTAGTCATCTGTACCAGTTCACGACAAGCTGTTTTAAGTCTGATTTCTAGTTAAAGAGTAGCATTTCAAATTAAGTCAGGAAAACAGATAATTATTAGAGTTTTCTCTTTCATTTTCTCATTTGAAATGCTAAACAGTTCCTTGTGCACAATATTAAAATTATACATACATGTAGGTATAGGCATAATTCCATTCTATATTACCCTTCATTAAACAGGGCAACAGACAACAAATACATCATAAAACTATACAATCAAACCACAACACAGACAACAAAATGAGGAAACAACTAAAGCCACAAAGCAGGATAAAAGTTATTCCTCAGACTAAAATGCTTTGGGAAATAAAACTATATTATACCTAATACAGTGGGCCCTTGGTATCCACTGGGATTTGTTGCAAGACTCCTCATGGATACCAAACTCCGTGCATTTTCAAGTCCCATTAAATACACTGGCATAGTAAAATTGTGTCCCTTATATAAAATGGCAAAATCAAGGTTTGCTTTTTAAAATTTACATATTTTTAAAATATTTTCAAGCCATGGATGCTTGAATCCATGGATAAAGAATCTGTGGATACAGAGGGCCTACTGTACTGTTCCAAAACATTTTCCAAAGAAATTGCTATTAATTATAACTACAGCAGCAAACAGGATTTTAATTTTTTTAAATTTATATCCTGCCTTTTTCACAAAACTGGGACTCAAGAGGGCTCACAAGATGATTAAAAAACAGATGGAACTGAAACACAAGATGTTATACTATTGAAAAGACAATTTACTAGATTAGCATAGTAAAATAACCAAATACTAAAAATTTAAAGGCACCATAGAAAAATAAATCAACCTTTCCCCATCCTGTCAGCTAGCAGAAGCCTCAATGTATAAAAACATATTTTCCTGTTTGTAGAAAAAGGAAAACAAAGAGGAGGCTAAGCTAGCCTCCCTTGAAAAGGAGTTCCACAACCTGGAAACAGCCACTGAGAAGGCCTTAAAAGCATGGCCATTTTTCACAAAAAAATTAGTTTATAGTCCTGTATGTTGTTCTACTCTAACATTTGATAATAAACTAAAAAAGAAAAAAAAGTTCTATTGTTCTGAAGTACAAAAAAAATTAATTACTTTAATTTCTTTCTTTCCTTTTTTTAAAGGTTACAATGGCATTAAGAACACACTAATGATACTTAAAGTAAGTTCTGCACCTTTTCACATTCCCATGAATAACTCTTAACTGGTGTAAATGTTGAATGGCTTGAATAAGTCCCAAAGAGATTTTGATGCGTTTCTCCCATGATAATGATTCAGAACCTCCCTGTAATAAAAGAAAAAGAAAGTTTTTGAAAGGATAAAAATTGCACAATCAGCAACATGCCTGTCTCTGAGGTAACAACAGAAGTCTCTCCTAGCCCAAATTTTCCATTAGATGACTGATGAGGTGCTGATTGAAATCAAGAATCAAGCAGTTTCACAGGACTGAAGGATCTTTTCTCCTTTAAAGTGTTCACACTTGATCCTCAACTATAGGCAGCCTAAGACTTTCATGGCCGGCTTCCATAGTTTTTTGTGGGTTTTTCGGGCTATGTGTCCATCTTCTAGAAGAGTTTCTTCCTGACGTTTTGCCAGCATCTGTGGCTGGCATCTTCAGAGAATGTTTGCCTGGAAAGGACTTCGGTATACCTTTCCAGGTAAGCATTCTCTGAAGATGCCAGCCACAGATGCTGGCAAAACGTCAGGAAGAACCTCTTCTAGAACATGGCCTCATAGACCGAAAAACCCACAAAAAAACTATGTAGGCAGCCTAGTTCATTAGAAAGTTAGTCCATTAATGAGAAATTAGTTTATTAGAAAAAACAAAAATAAAGTTGGACTATAATTTGCCAAAGATATTTTTGTCATAAAAGTAATTACAATGAAAAGTAATTACAAAAATAATTATAATTATTTTGGAAGGTTATGTTTCTATGGGCAGAATAGATTTTCATGTCCAATAGACACTGTATGCATTTCATTGCCAGGCTTTAGGAAATTAGGTTGTACATCACTGAGATTTTGGGAATTAAAAAAAAAAACCTTTCCCCATCCATCAGCAAGGTTACACTGTACACACCTTATTACAAACTCCTTTTGAAACTCCACAAATGCACAAGTCCAAGGTTGCTCAGAACCAGTCTTTAGAAGGGAGGGGTTATGTTGCAGACTAATACAGCTCTCTCTTTGAAAACCGATACAACAGAACTAGTCATGTTCCAAAGCAAAACTAGAAGCTAAAAAGCGGAAAAATTCTTCTTTACTGGCCCATCTTGAGACAGAAAACACTTATATATGCATAGCATCTGCAGACTTTTCACAACCTGCTGCTGAAACACATTTGAGTGTGCCTTCTTTCAGTCTCATAGTGCTCTTAGGAACCTGGGAAGATGTGTCAGGAAAGGACAAACAAAATGTCTCTCCAATTTGGCTGTTGAAACAATATGGATCAATTCCTTTTAAAAAATCTGGAAACAGGAGCTTGTTCACTGGGCCTAATATTATTCATTCAATTGCCCATAGCAATAGTGTGTACATTTCTATATCACTTATCAGTGAACTAACACTCCCTAAGCAGTTTACAATGTGTAAGCT
Source organism: Sceloporus undulatus (assembly GCF_019175285.1). Lineage (NCBI taxonomy): Eukaryota > Metazoa > Chordata > Lepidosauria > Squamata > Phrynosomatidae > Sceloporus > Sceloporus undulatus. Next base: position 47,917,011 of record NC_056523.1, on the reverse strand, counting down.
AATTGCCCTCAACAAGCTGGGTATTCATTTTACCAACCTATAAAAGAATGGAAGGCTTAGTGGACCTTGGAGCCCTGCCTGGGATTGAACTCACACTACCTTGTAGCTGCAGTACAGCTATTTAACTACTGTGCCACCAGGGGTCCATTCCATCTCAAAGGCTCTGAACAGCTTATTTCTTTTTTAAAGACAAAAAAGGGGAACTTCCACACAAAAACACCGAAGTTCTTGCTGGGAGAAAGGGAGTCCAATTTTCAAGTAGTTCTTTTTCCTCTAGTTAGTGACTGCAGAGCTGAGTGACCTTCTTTTCTCCTCTACAGCCATAGTCCAATTGTTCAGCCATTGTAACACAGTTCTTTTAGGAAAGGACAAAGAAGCAGACTTCCACTAGGTGTTGGGCTAATTGCTAGTGTCAATAAGAAATTCCCATTGTTGGGAAGGGGTGACCCTGCTGATCAGCCATTTGTTTTTATCCCACTGACTGGAGCCAGGAAACGCAATTCTGTTAGTACACTGCACTCATACGGGCAGTAGTAGCATGATTTAAAATGGCCATGGATACAGTGGTTGAAGAAGAAATGAGACACTAAAGAAAAAGGTTGCTTGAAGCTGGCAAATTCTGAGTGTGCCGGCACTGCATAAGTAAAGCAGTTTGACACAACTTTAACTGCCATTACTCAATGCTATGGAATCCTAGGATTTGTAGTTTTATGAGCTATTTAGTCTTTCTTGTCAGAGAACTCTGATGCCCTACCAAACTACAAATCCCAGAAATACATAGCATTGAGCCATGGAAGTTAAAGTGTTGTCAAACTGCTTATTTCTCCAGGATAAAAGCAGCCTTTGCCTGTCTTCCCCACACCACCATTGTGTGACCCTGGGGGGGGGGGGAATGAGTTCTTTACTACAGGATTCTGTCTAGAGAGTTACTTCCTATGATATGTAACAGGTTATATAACTGGGAGAGTAGGGTAGTGAGAAATCAACTGGTTTTCAGATCTTGTTGGACTACAGTTCTCATAATCTTGTGACCACTGACTAAGTGCTGGCTAAGCTTGATCCAGGTTTTTATTAAACCACTTCTGGAGGGCCTTACGTTCACCACTTTAGTTTATTTAGAAAGCTGGGTTTTCTCTTTGTTTGTTCAGATCAACACACATCTAATTTTAGAACTTGGAAGTAGTAAGCAACAGTATGCAACCTTATTGCTCACCTGACACTGTAGCCTGTCCATTAGTGATCCATTTGGCATGTAGGGATATATCAGGCAGTGAAAAACACTTTCTACACAGAAGCCTAGAAGCTGTAGTATGTTGGGGTGACAACACCTAAAACAAGTATTTGAGCAAATTATTGAGCAAATTGAATTTTCCATAATTTAAAATAAAACTACATGATCAATCTCAAGTTAGGACATTTGTACATTTACATTTAGGTAGCACATCCTGCTAGTTTTATATATAGCAGTGACATACCCATACATACAGGCACTTTCCTACTGTCTGTTGTGGAAGGAAGAAAACACTCTTTGTTTGCAGAACTGTCTCTTACTTGGGCTAATAGCAAAATCTCAGTGTATTTACTGCCTTTTAGATTAAGACCAGTGGCATAAAAAGGGGAAGAAAAACTGCAAATGTTGTACAACAGCGATTCCAAACCTTCTACAACAGCAGCACAGCTGTGTCAATGTTTATTTTTGCAAGCAATGTGTAGAACAGGGGTAGGCAACCTGCGGCCCGCGGGCCGGATGCGGCCTGGCGAGGCCTTGGGACTGGCCCCAGCCCAGTCCTGCCGCCATTTGCCGCCGGGGCCTTTGGGGGGCAATTGTCTATAGAAGCCTCAGAAACATGCATTTATATTAACATTTTTTTAAAAATCTGCAAATTTTTTCACGTGTCCATTTTTTTTTAAAGTGTCTTCCATTTGAAAATTTTGTCCTACATTTGTCCTGGTTTATTTATATATTTAAATTTTTTTTAAAAAAAATATTTAATTATTTATTTTTTGGCTTCGGCCCCCCCAGTTGTCTGAGGGACAGCAACCCGGCCCCCGGCTCAAAAAGGTTGCCTACCCCTGGTGTAGAATATATCACAACCTAGAATGTGACACATATTTCATTAGTGGGATGAACAAAACAGGATTGGGTATAAAAATAAACCAAGATTCCAGGCAAACCCTAATTTGTCATGCTGGTTAAACCAGAGTCCTATGCCAAAAACAAAGCATGGTTTATGGCTCTGCCTTGTTTGTAGAGAAGAAACCCACAGTTTCTGGTTCACACATATCAACCGACAAACTAGCCTGCATCAGTACTATTGTTATTAGCTTCCCTCGAGTTGGTTCCGACTCATGGCAACCTCATGGATGAGACATCTCCAAGAATCCCTATCCTCCATTGCCTTGCCCAGATCCTGCAAGCCCTTGCCCACAACCCCCCTGACTGAGTCTATCCATCTGGTTTGTGGTCTTCCTCTTTTTCGTCTACCAGGTACCTTTCCTAGCATTATTGTTTTTTCTAGTAATCTGTGCCTTCTCATTATGTGGCCAAAGTATGATAGTCTCAACTTTATCATCTTTGCTTCCAAGGAGAGCCCTGGTCTGATCTGTTCAAACCCATTTGTTTGTCTTCTTGGCTGTCCATGGTATCCTAAGTACTCTTCTCCAGCACCACATTTCAAATGAGTTGATTTTCTTTCTGTCTGCTTCCTTCACTGTCCAGCTCTCGCATCTGAACATGGTAATTGGGAATACAATGGCCTGAATGATTCTGACATTAGTGCTCAGTTGTATGTCTTTGCTCTTCAGTAGTTTTTTCAGTTCTTTCACAGCTGCCCTTCCCATTCCTAGTCTTCTTATTTATTGACTGCAGTTTCCATTCTGGTCAATGTTTCATCCTAGAAATGGGAATTCTTTAAGTATTTCAGTTTCCTCCGTACCTAGACTGAATTTGTGTATTTCTTCTGTGGTTATTATTTTTGTTTTCTTTATGTTCAGCATCAGACCAGCTTTTGCACTTTCATCTTTGACCTTCCTTATTAACTGTTTCAATTCCTGAATGTCTTCTGCTAATTATGGTGTCATCTGCATATCTTAGGTTGTTAATGTTGCTTCCTCTTATCTTCACTCCTCCTTTTTCTGATTCTAATTTTGCTTTTCTTATGATGTTTTCAGCATACAAGTTAAACAAGTAAGGAGACAGGATGCAGCCTTTGCCTGACCCCTTTGCCTATTAGGAACCACTCTGTTTCCCTCCAAATTCTATTCTGACGGTGGCCTTTTGTCCTTGGTACAGATTCCTCATCAGGACTATCAGATGTAGTGGCACACTCATACCTTTGAGTGCATTCCATAGTTTTTCGTGATCTATATAATCAAATGCTTTGCTGTAGTCTATAAAACACATGCTGATTCTTTTATGGAATTCTGTGGTGCGCTCCACTAGCCATCACATGTTTGCAATGTGATCCCTAGCGCCCCTTCCTTTTCTGAATCCTGCTTGCACCTCTGGAATTTCTCTCTCCATGTATGGTTGGAGTCTATGCTGCAGAATTTTGAGTATTATTTTACTTGCATATGAGATTAGTGCTTTGTCCTATAGTTGCTGCAGACTTTTGTATCTCCTTTCTTGTGGACTGGTACGTATGTTGAGCGTTTCCAGTTTGTTGGCCACCTATTTGTTTTCCAATTTTTTTTTGGCATATTTCAGTCAGCACTAAAGTTGCATCTGTCTGTAGGCACTGTCGCAGTTCAATTGGGATATCATTTGTTCCCGGTGATTTATTTTTTCCAATTTCCTTTATTGCAGATTCCACTTCACTTCTTAGAATTTGGGGTTCATCTTCATTTGGCTCCCCATTCCAAATATCATTCATTTCCTCATCTTTGTATAACTCTTCTGTGTATCCAGCGTCTTTTTATTTCTTCTTGTTCCTGTATAATGTTCTTTTTTCTCCATAGAGCATCCCTGCCCTTGGTTTGAACTTGGCTTTAATTTTTTGATAGAGGTCTCTCGTTCTTCCTTTTGTTCTTTTCTTCCAGTTCTCTGCATTGATCATTGTAGTATTCTCCTTATCCCTGCATGTCAGACACTGGATAGTTGTGGTCATACTTCTGGGTTTATTCCTATCTGCCTTTTCTTTTGCTTTCTTTCTTTCCTTGATTTCTTGAAGTGTTTCATCTGTCATCCATTGTTTCTTATCTTTCTTTTTGGCCACTGTTAGTGTTTTTTTGCATCCATCCTTAATTATGTCTTTGACTTCTGTCCACAGTTCATCAGGTTTCCGGTTGAGCCTGAATATAATATGGCAGTTTTCCATGGCAACAGCATCACTTCTCATATGGAACAATTTAATTTTTATTTTGTACCTGAGTTGCACACATTTTGAGTGCTAAAACAGTCTCCATACATTTACTCCATCAGGCAGTGTTATGTTTTCTACCTGCATAAAACTCAGCAGGAATTGCAAGGTCCACTAACTTGTGAAGCTTCTGCTAAAAATGCAGTACACTTTAAAACACCAACTATTACACTATGATTCCACTCATAACTGCCATAGTTGCATCCTATGTAATACTGGTATTTTGTAACTTGATGAGGCATAAGAGCTCTCAAAAACTCAAAATTCTAAATATCCCTCCCTCAACTGCAAATCATAGGATTTCATAGGCTATGTGGGTAGAGCTTAAAGTAGCACTATCATATGGTAGAATCATAGTGCTACAACTGTGTGGTGTGAAAGGGCCACAGGTGATATTCAGAAGGTAAACATACAGGCTGAACAGACTAGCACAATACGCCAGCTTGGGGGCAGCATGGGGGTGTGGCCTTTGGACACCACTCGCCTCGACATCACCCCCAAGCTGGCATCACGCCACCTGCCTGCCCAGATAGTGGACAGCATTGAGATGTTTCTGCAGTGTGGTGATTAGACGCTGCACACTGTAGAAACTTGGAAGAGCTGCTGGTATGGTGAAAGGGCCTGCTTTTTTCCGTCCCAAAAAGGAGCAGCATTTTGCCGCTTCTTTTTGGGCTGGAAAAATGCCGGATCAGGTCCGTGGTGTACGGTTGTCGTGGTCCTGATCTGGCGTTCAAAGGAGCAACCAGAAGCCACTACTTCAGAGCAGTCTGCTTCGCCCCTCATATTATCTGGACTGATCTCTTTCCCTATTGTCAATTTTTGCACAGTTACTTACCGAAAATAGATCTGTACTTCTGTGTGAAAAAATCTTTGTGTCTGATTCTGGTACAAAGAAAAAGGAATATATTTATTGTCTATCCCAGAAGTATATAGGAAACACATCCATATCTTTGAATATTCCACTGGCTAGTTTGTTAACCAAGAAATTAAGATTCTACCACTCATTGTTCTGAAAATGTTTTAAATTATTTTCTTTTAATCTGTTTTAGATTTCCTTATTGGTTTGGGGTAGGATTGTTCTACATTGTAGCTAAAACAATGGATTATGTTGGTGGAATCACAAAATGGATGTCCATCACAAACAACCTAAAAATTTGCCCCAAAGGCCAAGAAAATTAGAAGAATGAAAAAGGGAGAGGAGGAGAGGGACAGAAATTTTTGTGGGAACTAACAGCCAAACACTAGCTTGATGCTCGATTCAGGCTTGTGTATTTTGACTGTTTTAACTTTCTTTAAGTCCCTTGTTACAGTCAGCATGGGTTTGAGCATTGGACTAAGACTCTGGGTTGAAATCCTCACTCAGCCATGGAAACCCACTGGATGACCTTGGACAAGTCATACTCTCTCGGACTCAGAGGAAGGCAAAAGCAAACCCCTCTGAACAAATCTTGCCAAGAAAACTCAGTGATAGGTTCACTTTGAGGGTGCCATAAGTCAGAAATAACTTGAAGGCACACAACAACAATCTCATTATAATGTGAAGTCAAAGACTTTCATGGCTGGCATCTATAGATTTTTGTGAGTTTTTGGGCTATGTGGCCATGTTCTAGAAGAGTTTATTCCTGATGTTTCACCAGCATCTGTGGCTGGCATCTTCTGAGAATCTCAGTATACTTTTAGAAGGAAAGTATGCAAGAAATCAATAAAATCATAATAATAATTTTGTATCTCCCACTCACCATCAGCTCTAGTACCTAAAATGATTTGCTTTTAATCTACGAAATGTGAATGCCAATGGTTTTCATGAAGATATAATCACAGTCCACTTGAATATTTTCAAACCATTCATAAATGGCTGAATTTCTGGGTGGAGTCTCAATTGCTAATCTTGGGCTGAGGGCAATGTTAACAATGTTGGCAGCACTGGCAAACTAGACTATGGTCTGGACTTCATGACACGTAGTACATAGAGAAAGCCATTTCCACAACCCATTACTGGAGTCCATTGCTATAATCTAGAGTAGTAATTCCCAAAATGGGTGGTAGCGCCCCTGTTGGGGCCGTTGGAAAGCTTCGGGGTGGGGTGGGGGGCTGAGGGAAAAATGGGCAGCAGAGGGGCAGGCAGGTGCATATGAGCTCTCCTCTGTTCCCTCTTGCCTGGGCTAGCTAGCTCAAGCCAGCCAACCAAGACAAAAGGGAATGGGGGGGGGGGGTTAGGCATATGCACTCTCCTCCTTCCCTTAGGTAGCTAGCCAGCTAGCCAAGACAGGGGGGAAAGGAAGAGGGTAAGCGCCTGCCCACCATTCCCTTTTGCTTGGCTAGCTGGCTTGAGCTGGCTAGCCAATACCAGGGGAAAAGGAAGAGAGTGTGAGCCTGCCCCTTCCCTACCCTTTTGCCTTGGCTAGCTGACTTGAGCTAGCTAGCCAAGGCAAGGGGGAGAGAGCACACATGCCTATCCCCCAGTTCCCTTTTGTCTTGGTTAGCTGGCCTGAGGCTAGCTAGCCCAGGCAAGAGGGAATGGAGGAAAGCTTGTGCATGCCTCCCTCCTCCCTTCCCTTTTCCCTCACAGCCTGGACAGATGGATCCAGAATGTCCTGTCTCAGAATGGTGCACAAGGCAAAAGGAAATGGGGGGCAGGCTTACACAAGCTCTCCTCCTTTCTCCCTTGCCTTGGCTAACTAGCATGTGAGTGTGGGTGTGGGCGAAGGTTATCATCCAAGACAAAAAGAGGCGGTAGCCTGAAAAACTTTGGGGACCACTGATCTAGAAGGTCTTCCTAAAAAATATCTGCCAAATATATAGTTTCAACAATCCACAGAACGAATCCAATCACAGTCCTATTTCTAACCAACTAGCGTCTTACAATTTTTTGAAACTTAGGCCCGGGACAGTCAGTTCTGAAGCGCAGTGCAGCTGCCGATACTAGAGTTAGGGACTGTGCACCAACTGCACGGTCCCTAACCCTAGCACGGCGGCAGCCTAATGGTGGCGGCCCATCCACACGGGCACCGTCATCTTGACATAAGCGACACACAGCAATAAATATATGCTGTGCGTTGCTTACATCACGAATGCATATAGACGTTGCTGCATGTCGCTTACATCACAAGTGCGGCATTGATGCACTTGTGATGTGCGCCCAGCGACCCCAAAAGAACCCGTTTTTTCCAGGCTCTCTTTGGGGCAGAGGGACGCCGGGCAGTTTGGCTGTGGCGTATGTGTGGAAGGAAACAGGCTGCCGCCAGGCTGCCCTTTTGGGGCGGTTTGTCCCGGGCCTTAGTTTCATTAAATTCATGACATGAAGTCATAAAGAAGTATTTCTCATAAATGAGGAAGTATTTCAGTAGGTTGCCTAAAGATCTGTTCTGCATGATCTCTAATGTTTGAAACTGTTCTGCTTTAACAGTTTCAAATTGTATTTTAGGATTGTTTTAGGCTGCTAAATGTTATTTTAAAATGTTTTTGTTTGTACTGTTTTACTTGCTTTAATTTGTTTATCACCTCAGGAGTCCTTATAGGTTGAGAAGTGATATATCTTAAATAAATAAAGTCTTGAGCCCTATATTGGGAGAAAGGCTGGATATAAATAAACAACAACAACAACAACAACAACAAAGTATACTTGCCTCTTTTAGCTTTTTAACAACATATGTTGTACTGTCTCTCCGACCTTTGTAGGTGATAGCAAAAATGCCTTCACTAATTCGGTTTTCCTCACTGAAGCCACTGGTGGCAGTTTCCACTTCACCTGATGACCACAATGGGCTGACGCTTTTAGGAAAATTAGGAATGTTTTCCTGTTGAGAAACAGACGCACTGCAGGGCTACAAATTTTAGAGAAAAGACATTACAGTGTTACTCTGTTGACTTTTACTTTCACACCAAACTAGACCACAGGCCATCATACCTAGAACTTGTTAAGAGCATCTAGGTTTTGGTTTTTAGTTGAGAGGCCTGCATAGAAATCAAAACCCTCTTTGAGATGGAAATGTTGTTTATCCTGCTGCCATTCCCTGAAGTGAGATATCTTTTTAATAATAATAATAATAATAATAATAATAATAATAAAAACTTTATTTTTAGCCCGCCTTTCCTGGGATCAAGGCGGGTTACAACAGCGAGAAGCACAATACAATCAATAAACAATAAAATTAAAAATACAAGAATTACAAAATATAAGAACTATTAAATACAGGTAAGAATTATCCAACTAGCACAGATTTTAATATCATTTTATTTTACGATTGTATTTTACAGGCCCTGTATGAATCTGCCTGGACCCTGAGGTCATCCAGAGAGAATCTTCTCTTAGTCTCACCACTGTCACAAGTATGGTTGGTAGGGATACAAGATAGGGCCTTCTCGCTGGCTGCCTTTAGATAGAGGGGGGAAAAACCTCTCTTCATCAAATGCAACTTTCCATATAGAAATATACATTATTTCATGGAACCAGTATTTATGGACCTGTACTGGACACTAGTGAGATGGAAGACTGACACTTTCTACCTTGCAAAGCTGGCACTGCAATTAATTAAAATATAGAAGGCCAACACATTGCCAGTTACTGCATTTGTAATAATAATAATTGCATTTTTTATGCCAGGGAGAGGCAGAGGTGCTCGAAGAGTTTTTTGTCTTTTTTCCAAAGTAACTTGGCTATACATTGACACAGAGCACCTTAATTTGAAAAGGGAGGTCTATTTGCTTCTCTGCCTCAGCCATTATTGAATATTTTCAAGCCGTGGATGGCAGAATCTGTGGATACAGAGTCAAAAGTATTACTTTTTGTTATTGACAGTAACAAAATTAGGGAAAGTTATTTTACAAAGAAAGCAAACTTTCTCAAGCTGGTGCCTTCCAGGTGTTTTGTGCCACAGAGCCATCTGAGAATGTTGGCTTGGGTTCATCAGGAATTACAGCCCAAAACATATGAACGGCAATTGGTTGGTTTGATTTAATGCGTATCACTTTGAAAAAGACTTTGGGCTAAGAATAATAAATAAGGCTAGAACTCTGTAATGGATTCTGTGGCTCTAGTGCTCTTTTGATATTGACTCAGAAATTTTAAAAAAGTTTAAAGTATTCAATTTTATCTGAAGAAGAATAATACAAGAATAGATCCAGCAGTACTGCTTTCACAAAATTTTCATTACCATCTGAAACATAAGGTATTTTTATATAGCAGGCAGTGGCAAACAAGAGAAAGCCCCTGAAAAGTATACTCAACAGGGAGCCACAGATATCCTCACTCCCTTTTAAAGTGTGGACACTAGATACAGTTGTCAATGCCAACTACAGTAGATCCATTGAATCCATTGAACTTACCAAAGTGTTGATTTATAAAGCTCCTATTGATTAAAAGGGATTATTCCTGTTGGGACTGACAATTGGGTTTAGTTCACAATGTATACCTAAAAATATAAATACTGCAAACTGGCTCACAGAGTAGAATTTTACATTAGAAAGGAATACAGAGATACTCTGCCATAATCTCTTTACCTTTACATTTGAACGTAAGGAATGGGGAAGGTCCACAGAAATTGGTGGTGGAGATAAAGGACGAATGCCTCCATCTGCTTTTAAAACAGGATCTGAAAGTGATAAAATGGAATTCATTAAAAAGCAAGCTCTTTGTGCAACCCTAAGAGGAAATAATTTGTTTTGTTCTGAATATCTGTGCCCCATGAAAAACAGATGTTCAGAAATACTTCCACATTTTAAACTTACTCTACAGTAAAAAAAAAAAAATGCTTGCACGCACTCTTGACTCTGTTTGCAAACTTGAATTAACTCTTGCTAATTTAAATAGAATAGTAAGAGATCACTGAAGTCTAGGGAAAGGACTCATACAGGAGAGGTAGGACTCATGGAACCTGTGGGATCCCCTGCATGTTCACTTATCTTCCCCTTGGAGTCCCTCAACAAAATTCAGACAAAACTCAGTGAGGGCTGATCAGTCATTACAACTTGGGATTTTCTTTGCAAAATTTCTTGAGAGGGGGTTGGCCTTTGCCTTCCTCTGAGACTGAGTGATTTAGCAAAGACCACCCAGTGGGTTTCCATGGCTGAATGGAAATTCAAACCCTCATCTCCAGTAGTCCAGCACTCAAATGATTACATCACGTTGGCTGTCACCAGGACAGTGTTATTGTAACTTTAAGGTTTAATTTATTTTCAAATAGGACAAGGTACCATAAAGCTCCATCAAGTGAGATGAAGGTACCTGTCCTCCCTAATTTTTCAAACCCTGACTTTCAGCCATAGCTTAGTGCTGCTCATAGACAGTAATAAAGACGAACTGATTCAGCCACAATCCCCCCCCAAAAAACATGACAACTGCCTTGTCAACAGAGATGGGGAAGGGGTGATGGTGCACACAACTCTATTTTTGTTGATGGGAGCTTCTCTGTGCCCACTACTCTACTCCAGCGAGGCAATAGTCATGTTTGTAGAGGACAGATTTAGTTGAAAGTTAGGGTTTGGAAGGTTAGGGAGAATGGATACTGGTGGAGCTTTACAATAGCATTTCCAACTTGAAGATCTGTTATATTAAAGTTATAGGAGCTGCCCTGTGAACACCAAGGATAGATTTATTGTAAAGGAATTTAGAAATAATGAATCTGTATGCCTCATTCACAAATCAGTGTATCATACTTTTTTTTGCCATTTAAACCCAGGTAATTTGTTGTGTTTTAATCGGTGAAACAAATGCTTTTTAACACAGGCCTTCAATACTTTTAACTGCTGCAGTGAAGAGAACACTCCTGAGGATATGTCCCCCCCCCCAATTCTGCAATTCTATGGCATGCAAAACAGCACTTGCTTAAATTCTCTCTGCTGCACAACTCTTAAAGATTCTGGCCTCATGTTGCATCTGATCATTTCATATGCCAACTCACCGTGGCATGAACAACTTATGTGTCTTGTTTGTTCCAAATGAAATGGAGGCCTGAGCAAACCTCAAAAGCTTCAATGAAAGAGCTCATTAGGAAATGGCACATTTGATACACAAAAACATTTTACACCATGTACAAATGTGGTTTTAATACTCGATGAGAACCACTTCCCCATACAATTTCACCAAAGCATGAGCATTTCTCAAGTGCTGCCTCTACTCTACCTGAATCTGGTGGTGGTAGTACTTCTGGCTCATTTGGTAGCTTTTTCTGTTTGTTCCCAGTTGGATGTAGTGATGAATTCCACTGTTGAGAGGGCCTCACAGAATCATGGGCAAATGAGAGAGATGTCCCTGTAAGAACAAAATCAATGCACCATAGAGACTGATTATGTGTAGTTCTCTCTCCATTTCTAACACACTTACAGTGGCAGGAGATGGCTCCTACCCAGCCAGATGGTGAGGAACGTGATTCAAGTGGGAATAAATACATGATTCTTTATTTCATCTTAGCCAAGAGAGGAAGCACAACTGCCTCGTTATACAGAAAAGTAGTGCAGGCAAGAGATCCTCTCACTGCTTTGATGGTTGGAGACATGTGAAAATCTTGTCTGGAGAACAATTTCTGTTTCCAAATGATGTTATTTATGCATTAAATTCTCCTTTCCCTCATTATATAGATAGGAACTCTGTCCCTCCCTCTCTCCTTCTATCTATCATGCATCACTCAATCTTGGAGGCGTTTCAACAGCTCTCTTTCCAGGTTCTAAACTGCTAGTAACTGCAGTCAGTAAGCTGTAGCTTGTCCCATCTTCCTGCTATCTTAAAAGATGAAGAGATTTATTTCTCCTTACCCAAAACATCACCGGTTAGATTAGTTTTTAGTTATTTTATGTATATATTTATTAAAGCCATTATCATTTGTTTTGTAACAAACTGCATGTTTTTTATTGTTTTTCTGAGTAAGTTTTTATTCTTTAGGAAGACAGATTTTAAATAATAGTCTGACCCCAGTTTTGTTATTCTGCTGATGAAAGCTGAACTCTAACACATTTACCTTTCAAACTTGCATATTTTTGTTTCCCTTTAAAAGGGTTAACACCTTAGGAAATAAAGGCCTATACAGATGAGGAGAAAGGGGCAGCCAGAGGCTGCCCCTTTCTCCCCTGGATTGTGGCCACACAAACCAACCAGCGCGGCCATGATGCGCCTGGAAAAAGGAGCTGCAAAATGCGGCTCTTTCCTCCGCCGCTGCCGAAGTGCCATTAGTGTCCTGGAGCAGAGCAGGGACATCCTTTGTGCACTGCACCGACGCGGTGCACGAGAGATGTCATCATGTGCGCTGTGTAAATGGCGGCATGCAAAGATGGTGCCTGGACAGCACGGCATGGCTCAGAAGCGTGTGGACACTCCGCTCTACTGAAACCCAATTTCTGCCCTCAGACCAGCTCTTTGCGCCAGTCTGTACCGGGCCTAAAATTGCACCCCACAGTTAATTTATTGGATTTTCACTCTGCCTTTCTCTCACAATGGCATTCAAAACAGTTTCCACTTAGTTATAGAATGTGCTTCTGTATCATAAATTTGCTGCCTGAAAATTTCTCTCCAACTCAGCTTGCTCACAGAGAGATGACTAAATAATATTCAAGATCAATTTTTCCAATGGAAAAAAAGTGTGATGTAATTTTTTTTTTTTGACAAAACTTCAATTCTTTTCCTGCAAATTCTGTCTTGGGAAAGACAGTTCAGTTCCCCTCCACAAATAAAAGTGGCATTGTAATTGCACAACAATCCAGACAAGAAGGTACTTTTTGTGAGTCTTCCTTATTTATTTATTTGGCATATTTCTATGCCACCCTTCAGCCAAAAAGGCTACAAAAAGGCTGGCTGCTTTTCTCCCCCTCAGAGGCCAGACTAATGGCAGCTAAAATATGGAATGAAGGGCTCTCACCAGCTACTGGGGGAGGGGGCGATATAATGGACCTAAAGCTGGGTGTTCTTCGCTCCCTCAGAGGCCAGAGTAATGGCAGCTGATATATGGTGAGAGGGGCTCTCACCAGCCACTGGGACAAGGCATGGTGGAGCTGAGCCTTACAGTTTTTGTCACTCTTTTACAATTGTTCTTTGCATGCTTTTAATGTTGCAGTACACCTTTAAACTTTATGTGATTGTATATTGTTGATCATCATTGTTATATTTTGATTTTTGTAAACTTCATAAGAAAATTCCAGGGCTGGAGAATAGGAGTAGGAATAATGAGTAAAGGAGTAAGAGGTTTTTACAGGAGTAGGAATAAAGAGTAACAAAATATATTTGGTACTCCTTATTTCTGTTATTATATTGTACATGTAAACACCAAAACACAATTTTATTATATTGCACTGGGGAAGGGACTGGGAGGCAAAGACACACACACACACCAGCCTTGCAAACAACCGGGGCTTTTCCCCAGGGCTGGTGATTAGGAGTAGGAGTAAGGAGTAAGAGGTTTTTACAGGAGTAGGAATAGGAGTAACATTAACAAAAAATATCTTACTCCAGAGTAGGACAAGGAGTAATCCCAAAATCACCACTACTCTCCAGTCATGGAAAATTCATTTGGAAAAAAAGGGTAGTGCTATAGTTGTCTGAGTGTTGGATTATGACTCTGGAGACCAACATTCAATTTTCTGCTCGGCCACTGAAACCCACTGGGTGACCTTGGATGATTCACACTCTCAGCCCCAGAAAACCCCATGATGGGGCACATAGCAACAAAGAGGTAATTTAAATTAATCAAAATAAAATAATTTAAAGGCCCGTTCAGCACAGGCAGAAAGTATATGCGCAGCACATACTAGAGTTAGGAAGGGGCGTTCTTTCCGGATGCCCCTAACCCTAGTACGTGCCAAGTGCGTAAAAAATGGCGACACCTGTTCTACATGGGTGCTGCCATTTTGACATAGTGGACGCTTAGCGTCCGCAGTGTCAGCGCCATTATGATGTCGTAAGTACGCCATTGGCGCCTTGCGGTGTCATAAGGGCACTGCAAGAAGAAGCTGCATTTTGCAGCTTCTTTCTGTTGCACGGAAGAGTCGTGCGGTTTGGCCGCTGGGGCTCCTCCGCGCAGCAAATGACGGCGCCGGCAGGCCGCCTTTTTTGGGCAGTCTGTAAAGCGCCGAAGTTTTCATTGAAACAGAGGCAACAGAAACTTTTAAAGATTCAATATTTTCTGAAATAAGAGATGAAGCAGAAGGAAAATAGGTCACCTATATTATTGAGCAAACTTTGGAAATTCCAGGACCACATCAACCAAGCCGCTACAAATTGTTGCATGCATGTAGAGGGAGGAAAACATTTCTCAAAGATGAAATTCAGTGGGTATTTGTGTCACCAGTCTCAGCAGCAAGCAGTCATAAAACAGTCAAACAAAATTACTTCTGTCATCAGTGCAATGAATGCTGCAAGTTCTTCAGCATCTATGCCAAAGGAGAGATGAGTGCTGTATCAAAACAGTGTCTAGCTTGTAACAATGGGGAATGTGTGGCTTTCCAGACATCGTTGGTCTGCAATTCCCATTGTCCCTCACCACTGTATATGCTGCCAGGCCTGATGGAAGTTGCAATCCAACCACTTCCAGAAAGCCAATGTCTCTTACCCATGTTCATCAGGTTATGTTTTCTTCTGATTATTAGGAGAGTAATCTTACGTGGGAAATGAATGAAGCAACAAACAATCCAGGGCAACAAGCGAGCCAAGGAAAAGGTCTATCACTACCACAATTTAACATATAGGGGAGACACATAGCAAATTTGGTTAAACCTTTCTTGCCAGACTTTGAAGAGGTCCATGGATTGGATATGACTAGATTGCTTCCATCACATGGAAATACCTGTTTCAGCCACTGCATGTGTGTGTGCCTTCAAGTTGCCTGTTGACTTATGGTGACCCCATGAACTTCATAAGGTTTTCTTAGGCAAGGAATTCTCAGTGGTGGTTTTTACCAGTTGCTTCTTCTGAAATATAGCTTACAGCATGTGGTATCCATTGGTGGTCTCCTATCCAAGTACTAATCAGGACTAATCCTGCTTATCTTCCAACATCAGATAGGATCTGGTGCCTTCAGTGAATTTAGGCCCTGGTTACAAACCTCTGCCAGGTAATCCTGGTGCCTTTAAGGTATTTAGGTCTTTTAAAAGATTTCAAATGTCTCCTTTGCAAGGATATGGCTTTTTGACCATCACAAGCAGCCATGATTATCATGTCTTTCAGCTGTTTATCTATGGAATGATTGTGTACCCTTACAATGCTCCCTGACACATGGTGCTGCAAAGGGTAAGAGTGTTCCTACTATGGAGATGGTTCCAACAGTGCCTCTAAAAACATGCTACCTGGTTTTCTTATGTTACTGTCCACATCGTACAAGGTCTGGTGGGATGACTAGTTGGTAATGCCACCAAAGTGCATTCCCCCTTTGGAACCTATTCTATCTTAATTGATGTTTAAACAAGGGTTTGATGTTGTGTAATGTCTTTGTTGGTAAAGAGTGATAGATAAGAAACACCCACCAAAAACATGATCTGACTTCATGATAGGGGGCAAAGAGTTTCAACGGCTGAGGACCTTTTCCCTTTCTTCTCAACCAGGCTCCCCTTTTTATGAAATGCCAGACCCTTCAGAGTACAGGTGGGATGGATACTGCCATCAGGGCATATGACCTGACAGTTAAAGTGGACAGGGGGAAGAGAGATGAAGATTATGAGGGATGGATGTGGCAGAGAAGGGAAAATGACTCCTAGAATCCTATCTGGTAGGACTGGTCTATCAGAGAGCACAAAGGGAAAGTGTCAAAGTGCCAAAGGGACTGGTTAAAACCATGCAGGGCCTGCGCTATTGGTCCATATAGTTCTTCCTCTGACTGCAATGGGATCCATTTCCCACAGGGCAACACTGTTTCTATTGCAGTAACTTGGATTTCAGCAAGGGATCCTATGCATGTAAAACACAAGGTGTTCCATCTGAGCAGCTGTTCACCTGCAGCCCTCCAAGCTCCCCATGACGTGTCTGTTTCTTTTTTGCTGCTGTAGCTAAGTGGGGAAGGAACTGCTCTATGGAACTGACAGTATGGATAAGAGTCTCAGGAGCAACCTTTTGCCCTAGCCATGATTTGTTGGATTTGGGACCTTTTGGCCAGGCATGCAGAAGGCAAATGAAACATTGTCCCTTGCCCTTCCCATTGGTGAGGTTTGAACTCTCATGTCCCACTTCTTTACTCTGTGCCCTATGGAGAGAGCCTGCGGAGGAGATTGCTGTCAGTGTTCCAATATTACTTGTTTTTTCTTTCTTCTTTCATTACACCACAACCCAATACGTTGTTGTCATACTGGCTGCAAGTCTAAAGAAGAGGATTCTAGAATTTGTCACGAAGGGAAGCAATAACTGCATATAAGGGATGAGTCATTCTTCATTCTTGTTCCATGCGTCTGTCACATTTTGCAACAGGACTTTTCCTGGGGCTATAAGAAACGGTAGTTTCCCATTTCAGACTTCAAGGAGAACTGTGGTTCCTGTCATCAGAAGTAGAAACTTTATGTCTCTTTGAGGAGAGAGAAGTGAGCATGCTTGAGTCAGGCTGCACGTCACTGCACAAAATGGAGAAACAGTTCCATGATGTGCTTGAACCTTGCATACAGATATATGTTTCAGATATGCCTACAAAAAAGGGCCACTATTACACTGGAAGGACAGTCTTCACATTATTGTGAGATATACTTAGGCTAACTTCTAACTGTTTAACTTCACTTTTCATGACCATAAGACCACTTAACAATATCAAGACCAGTCAAGGCCAGAGTACAATATCTTCAAAAATGAACAAATAAATATGAAAATGTGTAGCTGCTGTGTGCCTCCAAGTCATTTTTTACTTATGGTGACCCTAAGGCAAACCTATCATAGGGTTTTCTTGGCACGTTTCTTCAGAGGGGGTTTGCCACTGCCATCCTCTGAGGCTGAGAGAGTGTTTTTATGGGTTTTTATGCTTGACCAATCTGAAAATAGAATCTTGAAAATACAAAGAAGAGGCAGCTGACAGAATAGCAAACAAACTTAAAATTAAAAAATACAATAAATGAACAAACAAATCTCTGACTATCACACCAAAAACCTGATGGGAAACAATTCTTTGAGGTGGTTTTTAAATCATATAAATATACAGCAATTTTTTTTTAAAAAGTGGCAAACAGCCTATTCAGAGCAAGGAGGCAGGAAGACATGGAAACAACAAATGTCTTAGGGATAAACCCTTGTTAGTTCCACTTAATGGCACCAGGAAACTACATGTATCTTGCTGGGTTGTACATGCAATAACTGTCCCTCCCCTGCCCTCCATGCAATCTTCTTATTTATTTCTATATGCATGGTACAGCTATACTGTAGAAATAACACAGTTTGACACCACGGTAAGTGCTGAAGCCACCGCAGTTAAAGTGATGTCAAACTGCATTATTTCTACAGTGTAGAGGTACCCACAATATTCCTGATTTATGATGAGGGAGAAGTTGCCTTTATACATTTTTGTATTTTTAAAAGTACTTCTAACTTGTAACTTTGGAGCTGTACAGACCACCCCTTTTAGTGCTGGATCAGGGCCACAGCAACTACATGCTGCAGCCCCGATCTCGCCTTTCCGTGGCATAAAAAGGAGCTGCAAAAAGTAGCTCCTTTTTGCGCCCTAGAAAGGGTGCCATAGCCACTAGCGCCGCAGCTTTTTGGTGCTCCTTTGGCACTACATCATCACGCCACAGGAACGCCGTGATGCCATGTGCTGCAGCACACGGTGTCATGCTGGCCTGGGGGCAGAGTCGGGGTGTGTGTCATGCGGACACCCTGCCCCGACTCCCCCCCCCCCCGGACAGCCTTAATGGAAGGTCTGTTCATCCTCTTTGTGCTCCCTAGCTATTTGTTGACTGAGACTGAGCTCAGAATCAGGAAAAGAAGGAACAGAAGGAACATTTGGAATGGTTAAAAACTGTGTATGTGTGTGTTTCAAGTTGCCTGTTGACATATGGTGACCCCATGAATTTCACAGGGTTTTCTTAGGCAGGAAATACTGAGAGATAGTTTTGCCAATTCTTTCCTTGAACTATAGCCTACAGCACCTAGTAGTCATTGGCACCTTCCCATCCAAGAATTAGCCAGGGCTAACACTGCTAAGATCAGACAGAATTTGGGACCTTCACTGAATTTAGACCCTGACTATAAACTTCTGCCAGGTAATTCTGAAGAAAAATAAAAACAGATTACTCACCGTAAGCAATGACCTGGGCTGCGTGATAGAGCTGCAGTTCTTGCAGAAGGTTCAGCAACTGTTGGACAGTTGCAAGCCTCACTCCCCACCACCACATCAGCTCTCTTGTTATACTGATTCCTGCCTTTTCCATGCATTTTATTTTCCTCAGCTCAGTCTGGTCAGTTATCACATTGGATGCTAAAAAGAAAACAATTATCACCACCATCACCACCATCAACTTCATCATCATCATCATCAGTCTGCAGTGTGGGATATATCTTCTGTTTGAGACTCAAGGCAGTTTACAACCAAACATGGTTATTTAAAAACAAGACACAAACTAGCAACCTACCAGAGAAAGTAGATATCTAGATTCTCATTGTATCTGAATTTGGCACATAACTAATTTGATTTTTTCAAGTTAGAAAAATATTTACTATGTAAGTTTATAGGTGAAGCACTAACATCACCAAACACTGTAATTTTTCCCATAAGAGCTCCAGCTCCTTGATCATTTAGCGCTGCAATATTCAGCAAACCATTAATCCCACAATCTTCAGGAACACTACCAAGCAACTCATACCCCACATATTCACAGTGTCTGTTGTTGTGTGCCTTCATTTTCACTTATGGCGACGCTAAGGAAAACCTGGGGTGTTCTTGGCAAGTTTTGTTCAGAGGTTATTTGTTTTTGTTTTTTTGCCATTGCCATCCTCTGAGGCTGAGAGTGTGACTTGCCCAGAGTCACCCAGTAGGTTTATATGGCCAAGCCAGGATTCAAACCCTGGTCCCCAGTTATACTCCAAGGCTCAAACCACACCACACTGGCTCTCATCCACTGTGAAAGAAAAAGAAAGCTTCAAACAACATCTGCTTCCTCAAAGACAAAGCCTTTCCTGCAATGAAGAGCAAGGGAACAAACGTAGCTAAACTGTTCACTGAAGCATTCTGCGCCTCCTTTTAACAAGCAGCCCACCCAAAGGTGAGTTTAGAGTAATTCTAATAACCATGATTTCATTATCATAAAAATAAAGAAGAAATCCTTGAAACCAACACTGACCAACATGCTAATGGAGATAGAAATAAGAAGCATGAAGTGTGAGCACCACAAATAGTAGTAAAATAAAATAAAATAAAATAGGTGCTTGTGATATTTCATACGCATGCACATGCAACACATCATGTCCCAATGCTGCAACTTTTGATTGGTTTCAAGATTTTCAGAAGAAAACTGCAAGACTGTGATTTCTTACACAGGAAGGTATATATATATTTCAGAATATTTTAGAGGTTCAGCCAGAATAATTTAGAATTTGCTGAACCAAACTAGTTTTCCTGATAGATGATGGACATACCAGAACTTTCATATAGTTACATTAACGAGTTTACTTTGACTCATATCTAAATATTTCTTCCAATGAAGTAAGACCAAAGGGAAAAGCAAAAGCAATTTAAATCTGGAAAATGAGTTAAATGCCCTCTCCACCAGATGCTATGATCTGAACTAGTTGGCATCTTTTATCTTTTTAAACTGTATTTTATACTTTAACATACAATTTGTTTTAATACTGTGGTAATTTAATTCTGTTTTAGGTCCAGGACAGATGGACCCTTTGTAGCGTGGCGGCGGCGCAACTAGGGTTAGGGATCATGTGGCAACCGCACAGTCCCTAACCCTAGCATGGACTGGCAGTGCTACAATGGCAGCACCCCGTGTACATGAGTGCCACCATTGTGATAGTGTCCACACATCATACCGTGTCAGTTATGTTACGAGTGTGCCATTGGCGCACTCGTGATGTAACAATGGTGGCAGAAAAAGAACCTGGTTTTCCTAGGTTCTCTTTCTTCCAGAGGGAAGCTGCGGGGGTTTGGCAGCTGCGGCTTCCCTCAGCAGGAAATTAGCCCACCAGCAGGCCGCCCTTTTCGGATGGTCTGTATCACACCTTAATGTACTATTTTTGTATGCTTTTAATTGTCCTGTTTTTTAATACTGTAGTGTAAGCCACCCTGAGTCCTAGTTTCGGGAAAAGGGTGGGATATAAATAAATATAATAATCTGGTTAAACTGCACAGTACTTAGAAGATTTGAGTTTGGATTTCATGTTTTTGCTTTAATGCAGCTGCATATATCCAAATTCCAAGTAATGTGAACTTTGGCTGCTAATGCAATTAGAAGTGATGTAGCAAGATTTCTTATACAAAGTCTTATTACATAAGAAATGTCCTGCAGATAGTCTACGTAGGAGAGCTTGAAAAAGTTATTTCTTTGGGCAACAGCTAACGGAATCCCCCTGGTGGCCCTGCTTGTTGCAGGATTCTGGGAGTTATAGTCCAATACTCTAACTTTTCCTAGCGCTGCTATCTAGTCCAGCATCCTGCTTACTACATTGGCAAACCAGATGTCCCCAAAGAAAATCACAAAGGAGAACTCAGACGCAACAGTCTGTGGAGGATACTTCTCCACAGCCAATGGTATAACAGAGCCATTCTGCCTTGGAACACCTTTCTCTGTAGCCATCATAACTGTTAATAGAATTATCATTCATGAAAGGATAATTCTTTTAAAGCCACAATTCTACACAAATGACTGCCTCAACATTTTGTGGCACCCTTTCATAAATTAAACATGTGTTTAATTAAAGGGTTTTTCTTTTCTATCTGTCTTTAACTTACTGGTTTATTGCACGAGCTTCAGTTTTTGTCTTGAGATAGTAATGTAGCAATCATGCATGCAAAAAGGTTTCAGGTTCAATCTACATCAGTTCCAGGTAGAGTTAGGAAAGCATACTACCTGAAACTCTGCCACACAGCATAGCAGATAGGTCTGACTCAGTGTAAGGCAACTTTCACTCTACCTAATGATGCTCTTGGGGTCAGAAACCTGAATAAACCAATGTGTCTTGATAGCTGATTAAAGAATTCACTGTAATGCTGAATGTAATGCTAAATTTTCTTGTTTCTATTTGATTACCTATTATAATCCCCAGTTTCTAGTATGACAATGGGGCATAAGCACAGCTTTCCTAATTAGCAAGAGAGCCAACATGGCACAGTGGTTTGGGTGTTGGACAAGGACTCTTCAGACCAGGGTTCAAATCCATGCCCAGCCAGAGAAACCCACTGAGTGAACTTGAACAAGTCACACTCTCTCGACCTGAGAGGAAGGTAACTACAACCACCCTCTGAACAAATCTTGCAAGGAAAACCCTGTGATCAGTTTACCTAGGGTTACCATAAATCAGAAATTACTCGAAGGCACACAACAATAGTGTCCAGTGAGCACAAGTTCCTCCGCAACTGGCAAACTGTGTCTCATGTTTTTGTGTTGGCAAGAGCAAAGTTTAGAAAACACTTTTCCAAATATGATTTTTTAAAGTTAAAATTCTCAGAATCCCTGAGGCAGCATGGCCACTCATCCGACATCTAGGACGTTTCCTGTTGGACAATACTGGCCGGCCAGTGTGGACTACTGGTGAGAGTGCTGAACTAGAACTAGGGCCACTGAGATTCAAATCTCCATCGGTCTTTAGAAACTCACCACATGTTTTGGACTAGCAAGTACCTCTCAGTCTGACCTACTTCTCTGAGTTGTTACAGGCAAAAAGGTAGGGAGGAGCCTTGAGTTCTTCGGCAAAAAGGTGGAAGGTAAATATAACAAATAACTAATTTTTGAAGTAGCAAATAAATGTATACAAGTCGGCCCTCCATATTCCCAGATTCTTTATCCATGGATTCAGTTATCCACGGCTTGAAAAATTCCCAAACCATATACATTCTAAAAAGCAAACCATTTTGCTACTTTATATAGGGGACACTATTTTACTATGCCATTGTATACAATGGGACATGAGCATCCATGGATTTGTGGTATCCATGGTGGGTCCTGGATGCAAACTCCAATGGATGCTAAGGGCCCACTATATTTGGAGGAGAGGTATGTTGCAAACATAACAGATCAATTGATCAATCCAGTAGGAGAATGAAGCTGAGAAACATCTGTACACAAATGATGTATTCACCCACTAAGCTGCACCTGTTCCCCCAAATAAGCTCTTTTTATCATCTTCATATATAACTCTATATGAAGTATACCCATGTTTCAAAATTATAGCAATTGATAGTGATGGGGCATATATGGCAAAGTGACATCAAATGTGGTCAAGATGGGGAAAGTTATTAATGAGGAAGTTAATGAGTTAGTTAATGCTAAAATTTAATGAAGAAGAACACTTAAGTAAGGAGAGGCTGCAGAAGTTTCTTTTTACCTGGATTTATAAGGAAGGGAATGAAGGAGAGTCTGCCCCTGATGAATTAAATCAATGCAAACTACAGTCGGCCCTCCATTCCCACAGATTCTTTATCCATGATTCAAGCATCATTACGGCTTGCAAATATTATATATATATATATATATATATATATATATATATTCCAAAAAGCAAACTTTGACTTTGCCATTTTATACAAGGAACAGTTATACTATTCCATTGTATTTAATGGGACTTGAGCATCTACAGATTTTGGTATCAACCCAAACCCTGAGGATACCAAGGGTCCACTGTAGATTATATAAAGATGCAACTACCAAAGAAATGACGTCCAACTTTCTTTTCAGTGACTATATACGCAAAATGATACATATATACCTTTCCCCATATAAACTGCTTCATATGCATCTTCAAACAACCCCATCCTTCTAATTCTACTGTACTTTTGCACTTTGCAGCAATGGAAGGAAAGAAGGGAAGGAGGCAGCTGGGGTAAAAGAGAGAAACCGGGCCATTTTTAAAAGCCGCTGAGAAAGTGGGATGGCAGAGGATTAATGCAAATAAATAAGGTCAATAAATAAATTAGGGGGCCTGTCTCTGTTAAATCAAGGCTGTTGGAGGCGAGCTCCTCACCAAAGCGCATCCAGTCGTAGTCGTTGAGGCAGTCCATTTTCTGACAGAAGTCCTCCAGGACCCAGGCAGGGAGGCTATGGATGTATTCAGGGGGCGGCGATGGAGATGGGGCAGCAGCAGCAGGGCCCCCAGGGGACACCGAGGGAAGGGGACACCACTGATGCTGCTGTTGTGCCATTTCTTCTTTCTCAGGCAAGCTGACAGGTGTGGGGATGCCCTGGTGTTTTCCTCCTTTGGCCATCAGTCCCCCATCCACTGGGTAAACCAACAGCCCAGGAAGGGAGAGAGAAAGAGAGGATCTTCTTTCCACCTCTCTGTTGTTGTTGTTGTTGTTGTGTCCCTTCAAGTTGCTTCCCTTATGGAGACCTTAAGGCGACCCTATCATGGGGTTTCCCTGGCAAGTTTCTTCTTCAGATGGGGTTCGCCTTTGCCTCCCTCTGTGGCTGAGAGAGTGTGACCTGCCCAACTTCTTCCCCAGCTCTCTCTCTCTCTCTGTTGTTGTTGTTATTGTGGTGTCCCTTGGAGTCCTTTCCAACTGACACCAAAGGGTTTCCTTGTCAAGTTTCTTCTTCAGAGTGTGCCTGGACCCTGGTCCGAGACTCAAAGCAGCAGGGGAACCACTCAAGCCAGCTCCTCTGG
>NC_056523.1:47847886-47892935 GCF_019175285.1 Sceloporus undulatus | reverse complement strand
GTTCTGCTTCCCTCGGCGTCTCTCCCTCCTCCTCCTCCTCCTCCTCCTCCACAGCAAGGCTGCTATGCTGTGGTTTTCCCCAGGCGGAGGGAGGAGGAGGAGAAGGGACTTCCCTGGCCCCAGCAGCAGCAGCAGCAGCAGGAGGAGGTGGCCCACTTTCTCTGAGGCAAGAAATGACGGGAAATGGCCGGCGGGAAGGGGCTGAGTCACCAATGGAGGATTCCGCCTCGCCTCAGGAAATGGGGTCAAAAGGGGAAAGAAGCAAACAGAAGCCCTTCTGCCCCCCCTTTGTCTGGGGGAAAGTGTGACCCAATTCAAAGCCGCAAAGGAGACAAGAGGCCACCTCAAAGTGGAGGACATTTTCAAGGGTGGAAATATGAGGATGTGACCAAACCAAAGCTCAAAACACTTCATACAAATGTGACTTCATGCTCCCCAGTCATGCTCAAAATGGAGGGCGCTTTGGGAATGGCTTCTGGACACAAAATAAAGGATAAAAACAATGATAGAGATGGAAATGCATGCTTCTTCGCCACGCTCAAAATGGAGGACATTTTGGAACTCCTCCTGGACAGAAAAGCCAAACACACTTCATAGAAATAAATTCATGCTTCTTTGCCAAAACGGAGGACATTTTCAAATTCCTCCTGGACAGAAGGCTGAAATGTAGGACAGGTCCTGGAAAAGGAGGAGGACCACCTCTGGTCACCCTGCTCAGGGGGTGTTTTTTTTAACTCCCCTTTTTTCCCTGCCCTTTTCATGCTCTCTTGAGCAACATTCAATTTCCAGCTGGGAAGTAACAGTGCCACTGTTCTGCTTTGGCCAGGCCTCTCCTGGAATACTGTGTCCAGTTCTGGGCACCACAATTCAAAAGGCTGTGTTGAGAAGCTGGGCCATGTCCAGAGAGAGGAGAGGGCGAGTAAAATGGTGCAGGGCCTGGAACCATGTCCTATGGAACCACTTAGGGAGCTGGGGATGTTTAGCCTCCAGAACAGAAGGTTAAGAGGTGACATGGTAGCCTTGTTTGAATATTTGAAGAGATGTCATATTGAGGAGGGAGCAGGCTTGTTTTCTGCCGCTACAGAGAACAGAACACAGAACAATGGATAATAATAATAATAGGATTTATTTATATGCCGCCCAATCGCTGGGAATCTGGGCGGCTTACAACAGAGGGGATAATAGACGGTTCCCTGCCCTCAGGCTTACAATCTACCATTTTGCCATGTAAGGGACACCATTTTACCAAGCCATTGTATTCATTGGGACTTAAGTATACATGGATTTTGGTATCCATGGGGGGTTCTGGAACCAATCCCCAATGAATACAAGTGTCTACTGTACTGTAAATATCTACCTCTTTGCTTACAGAGATGCAAGGGGGGGAGTGCAAGTAGTATTTTGCCCATTTGGTAAGTAGGAAAGAGCAGAGGATGGGCAGAGCAGAGAAAGGCAAACAACAAAGGAGAGAGGAAAAACATTTATTAAGGCAAAATCACCATGTTTAGAGTATGAAACCTATGTATAAGGGCAACTATAAAAACCAGAAACGAAAATGTTAAATGTGCACCATTATACAATACATTCATAATGCATACACCATATCTAATATTACAGATTAAATCTCTTAACAACACTGTTAAATTACATTTAAACTCTCTTAAATTTTAAATTAACAAATAAAACACACATTTATACTTTCTTGGTACAGTACATCTACTTTTCACTATTTGGATTGCAGTGCTCCAAACATTCTTAAAACAAGCATCACCTACACTTCAGTTCCAAGCCATAGCCCTAGTTATTTTGTCTGGGAGTAGCAGAGGGCAAAATATTGGCAACTCTCTTCCACAGGGTAGGAATTATGTGCCCCTCAAGGCCTCAGATCCCCTCTGATCTTGAAAGCTAAGCAGAGTCAGTTCTGGTTAGTACTTGAATGGGAGACTGCTAATTAGTATTAGTTGCTGTAGGCTTACTTGCAAAACCACCTCTTGAATATTCTTTGCCTAAGAAAACTCTATGGAATTCATGTGGTTCCCCATAAGTTGACCAGGTGACTTGAAGCTGCATGCATACACATAGTTGCTACTGGATGGCAACTCCCTCTGGTTGTCATACTAGTTAGGCCTGCCGCCTGATAGAACTTGCACTTCAACATTTGGAGCATTACATCTGACCAGCCTTGCTGTTAAGCAACTCATCTACCAGCCCGTTGATTAGCCTATGCCAATCTATTCCGAACACTTTTTAAATAAAGGCAGAATACACCACAGATGGAAACAGCATGCTCCAGGTGTTGAACTGCAACTTCCAGCATCCCTCAGCCATGCCTAGACCATTTAAAGCTCCTGGGAGTTGCAGACCAAAACTATCATCCAACATCTGGAGAGACACCTGATTCCAACCCCTGCAGCAGACTGTCTCACATCCTCCTCTGAGGCATCCATCCTTTGACTTTGGCAGGCTTACCGTACTTTGTTTTGGCAGTTCTGATGAGAGGCAGGTTCTTTGAATCTACCATAGAACACTCCCTATACAATCTCAGCAATGCTGTGGCATAGGGAGTGCCTTGGGGGCACTGAGAGTGATGCATTCAGGTTCACTTTAGTGCTTAAAAAACCTCCCTGTCCCAGACCTATCAGCGATGAAACCTGCCAGTGCCCCATCAGCTCACAAGAACCCTTACCTGACACTGTCCTGGCAGAAGATATAGAAAACATATCCGAGCTGTATATTAGTGAGCACATGCTTTTTTATCTTCTAACTAAAGAAATGATTTGTTCTGAGAAACCATTTTAAAGGATATCTGTGCTGTTATTCTCAATATTTTGACATTCATTCAGGGTGAGGAGTCAAGAAACAGTGGGGAAAACAAAGGTGTTTGGGCTAGGTATCCTCAACAGCTCCACATGCCACTTTTACACATGGTGTTATTGTTGTTGTGTGCCTTCAAGTCATTTCTGGCTTATGGTAACTCTAAGGCAACCCTATCACAGGGCTTTCTTGGCAGAATTTATTCAGAGGTTTGCCCTTGCCTTTCTCTGAGGATGGGAGTCTGTGACTTTCCCAGGGTTACCCAGTGGGTTTCCATGGCTGAGCAGAGATCCAAACCCTGGTCCCCCAGCATCCAAGTCCAACACTCAAACTACTATAGCACACTGGCTCTCAGAGTAGCAAATCCCCCCAGTATTCAACTGAGCCTATTTCCTAGTGTTTTTAGATTGCACCCTCAGCCGTGTTACTGAAAATGCAAGACAAACATTTAAAAAACATAATGCTATTGTCGTGACAAGAAAGCAGGAGAACCAAGCTTTTAAACTATATAGTTTCTCATCCTAAAAATTTCAGGCAATTGCATGTTGTAGTGTACTTAACTCCTTTAACCATGAAATTGCAGCTGTTCGCTGTCACAGATCTATCACATACTCATTCCCCAATATTGAACTCTAGCAGAAATCAGGTATCTTCTCCACTCCTGTTCTTAAATTAGGGTAGATTTGCAAAAATCTGCGTCCTACTATAAGTTTGTCCAACGTTTGGCAAAGATCAGATCACAGAAGGGCATGCTATGGGTATATTTTGAATATGAATTAAAAAACTTGTAATTTTACACCTATTTTGGTTTGTGTGAGACCCCCTGGAATCCTTTGCATGTCTGTTCACATGTAAATTGGTTGAAATTTAATGGGTTTCCTATCAGGATTGAATCTTGACACTGGAATCACAAACCTATACCCACCTACCTGAGAGGAAGCCCGACTGAATGCAATCTAATTTACATGAGTAGATGTGCAAAGGATTGCACCACAAAAGCTTATCAGCTAAGATAGAAAAAGTATTCTTAAGTTCTGTTTTCAGTAAGTTAGCAATACAAATTAAGACAATTGCACTGTTTTGAGAAAAAGAGTTAAGAAGGGAATGGCAGAAATGAACAAATATGAGGGAAACGTTATCATTGTATCACATCAACATCTGAACATTGGTTAAGGGGAAGAATGTGGTATTACCAGGGAAACAAGACTGTGATTAACCCAAGAGCCAAGTATGAAAAGGGGAAAAACAACACAAATCTTCCAAGCATATATCATGACAATTGGGATACTGTATACCACCACTGCTTACAATAGATAGGTATAATAGATTCCTAGGCAAAGGAACAAGGTAGTCTTGGTTTGGATAATACAGTACCCTTTTTTAGTACCAACCGAAATGCCACAAAAGTTGGCAAGCTTACATGGCTTTGTTGGGTTTTACTTGGTCTTAATAAAAGTATTGCTTCAACTGTTGATCTGATCCCTGTACCCAATGAACAACAAAACCACCTTTATGTAGTTAATATATTTTTATCCTCTAATGAGCAGGATAGAAGAGGTACAATGCTGTGAATAAGAATCTGTTTTTAATGCCACAAAGTTCTTAATAACACGTGTAAAAATGCCATTCATAGAGGCAAGTGTGGGCAGCTGATCTCACCAGTAGGTTTGTCCGCAACATATAAGGTACAGACTTATAAAATATGAAGACATTCAAGGTTTTTAAAACAAATTTTCAGTCGGTAGACACCTAACATCACAAACTCACAATTTTACAGAAGGTAACAATTCACAACAAATATAGTACATACTGATATTGCTAACAACTTCATTTTATAGGTGCTCTTTTATATGTGTTCAACTGGAATTAAGTTTACAAAACTGAATAGTGAAAATGTGATGAATGACAATTGCAGTCATTCAAAACATAATAACTGCAAACAGATGTATTGATAAATAGGGAAAAAACTGAACACTGAACACCTTTATAGATCAAAGAAAAAATATTTTATAAACCAGTTTTGTAATGCCTCAAGGACTTATAGAGGAATGTAAAATTGAGATTAGAAAAGGCAAGAAAAGTTGCTTTTTTTCAAACAACATCTGGTGATACACACTTGCTTGGTCCACCTAAGAAGAGTCAGGCTATTATATTCACATTTGTTTCTTTTACTTCCATTGCAGTAGTAAGAGAGGAATAAGAGGAAATTTGTGAACTGCTCATACTCTGCCTATACAGCAGGCTTATCAGGTTATTGTTTTGGATGAAGAGGGGGTAATCAGTGATTCCTCAGAAGCAAACAGCTTTTGACTTTGTTTCCACCATATCATTGTTGTTGTTTTACAGTAAGCCAGACAAAGATAGGTAAAGTATAGCAGAAGTGTACATATTCTGCACACTGGAAGCACCATTTGAAACAACACTGACCTGTAAGAAACCACTGGTGCAAGAAAATACAGATTCATCCCGCTCTCTCTTATTTGATCTGTATGATTATACATGCTGAGTTACAACTGAAGAATAATTATTTACCCTTTGGTATGAAAATTAACTCACCCAACTTCTAATAACTAATGGGTGTTTCACAATCAGTTATAATAAAATGATTAAATATGGGAGGAGCCATATGAAAACAGCTTTCTCAAATGTCATCTTCTACCATATACAATTGGGAGACAATTTAATACTTGGTCTAATGTTTGCATAGGTCTAGCTAAGGCAAGATTCAGCCAAGTATTTTCAGCTAACATGGTAGCCCCTAATTTCATTGCCACATGACTACAGTTGTCCTCAGAGAATGATGTAACACAGGCTATATCAGAAGAAGCTGGTGTTCCATACCACTATGAAAGGGTCATGTTCAGTTCATAAAGTACAGTTAATGCTTCTTGTGTGCACCAGTTTATTAAAAAAGTAACTTTTTCAGTTATTCACTTCTATCGTGATCTCCACGACTCTTCACATATTCTTCATTTTTATCGGGATTACCATGGCTCTTCATTTCTATTAGGGTCTTCAGTCTTTAACTTTTTACCCCTTTCCAAAGAAAGTCGCTGAAGATCCTTCCTAATGTCTGGATGATCTTCTAGATCTTCATATAGTGATCGAACAATGTCTAATTTCCTGTAGTCTACTGGCTTTACTAAAGTGCGGACAACTTGAAGACATCTTTCTTTCAGAGTGAACACTACGGAGACAGAAAATTTAGCTTGTTAGTGTGCTGGTAAGCATATTGAATACTTAACATGAAAAAAGCTAGCCTGAATACAAAAATGATAGCTGTCTTGGTATGTAACTAGAAAAAGGTATATAGGTTTATTCAGAAACCCATAGACATAAGAGTTAAAAATAACACCAAAAAAACCTAACAGCTAGTATGAACCACTTCAGATGAACTTATTAACTTATTTAGAGGTAAGATTTATTGACTTGAAAACAATTTAAAGCTAAATAGAAGGGATAACATCTAAAATGCCTGCTAAACAAAAAGAAATGAAAGGATTGTTTACCAATTGTTACACTGCCAGAGTCCACATAATAAGAACATTTTATCACTAGTCAAATATAATTGCATGCCATTCAGCTGCATGTCATTTTTTTATATAATACATAAGGGTAAAAATAGTAATCTCATTTATCTTGGAAAAGGCATTGGCAATTTTACCTGGTAATGTAATATTTGCAAGTATGGGTTGCCCATTTGTATTGCGAGTGGCTACAAACAGTTCTGCCTGGTTGACAAGTAGACTATCGTCTGTCCCAGCATCTCTGAACAACCAGAGGTGTTCTAGAAAACAATCACAAATAGTGTGTCTTAACAACTATTTCAATTGCCACACACACACTTTTTGGGGAGAAATCTTTCTAACCAATCAAAATGGCAGAAAAAGCATGCAGATAAGTTTACTTCTTTTTTAAGCAAAACAAATGAGCAGCTGCATGGCCTTGCTAATGCACAAGGACAGCTGGTAATTTTCCAGGAACCTCACAGCAAGAGTACATATTATCTTCTACTGACTAAACAGTAAGGCGACAGTATCTGCACTGCAGAAATAATCCAGTTTGACATCACTTCAACTGTCATGGCTCAATGCTCTAGAATTTTCAGATTTGTAGTTTCTTTTTGCACCATAGTTCTCTGACAGAGAAAACTAAATGTTTCACAAAATTCCCATAATTCCATAGCATTGAGCCGTCAGTTAAAATGGTGTCAAACTAGATTCTTTTTGCAGTGCGGCTGCAGCCAAAGTCAGATTTTATATATCAATAATTACACATAAAGGTATCAACATACAACATGACACAATGTACCGTAATTAGCAGCAAAAGATGCCCTTGCAAAGAAATGTATGTCAGTGTGCATGGAAGACTAGCATAGCAAGAGCTAGCGTTGCACAGTGCCTGAGTTGGAAATCCCTGGTTCACATTTCCTCTTTGCCATGTACTCATAAGGGTCTTGAAAATCCTCTTGGCCTCAGTCCCATAATAAATCTATATGGGAGGAGGGAATGATACTGACTTACCTTAGAAGAACCTCATGAGGATTATGACTAGAGCATGAAGTCTAGTGCCTTTCAGAACTTGAAATTATGATAACTAATACTAAGGGAGTGGCAGTGTGGTGTACTTGGTTTGAGCATCTGGCTGTAACTCTGGCTGTAACTCTGGACACCAGGGTTCAATTCCCTGCTCGGCCATGAAACCCACTAGGCAACGTTGGGCAAGCGCTTTCAGCCTCAGGGGAAGGCAATGGCAAACCTCCTCAGAAGAAATCTTGCCAAGAAAATCCCATGATAGGTTTACTTTAGGGGTTTTTATAAGCTGCAAATGATGTGAAGGCATACAACAACAACAACAACAACAACAACATGCTAGACATACAACAGAAAAGGTATCTGTGAAGCTTGGTAGGAAAGAGTGATCCAGGATCTTAAGAATAAATAGACCTGATGAGAAATCTGTTCTCAGGACAAGAGGCTACTGTCAAAACAGAATATGGAGAAACAGAATGGTTCTCAACTGGCAAAGGGATCAGACAAAGTTGTATCCTTTCACTCTATCTGTTCAACTTGTATGCAGTACATAATATAAGAAAAGCAGGCGTGGACACAGAAGAAGGAGTGAAAATAGGAGGAAGGAATATCAACAATCTGGGACCCGGTACATATGGGCCCTCTGTGACGCCCTCGTCACATGCTAGGGTCGCCTGGGGCGGAGCACCCACACACCCCACAAGCCCAGCACATGACAAGGGCTTAATAATGGCGGCACTCAGTGGTGCCCTTGTTATGCTGCCCTTGCGGCGTAAAAAGAACCCACTTTTTGCGGGTTCTTTTTCTGCTGGAGGGAAGGCACACAGTTTGGCAGCTGTAGCTTCCTTCTGGTGGAAAAACAGGCGCCAGCAGGCTGCCATTTTTTGGCGGTCTGTACTGCGGCTAAGATATGCAGATGGCACCATAGTACTAGCAGAAAACTTCAAAGACCTGGAACACCTACTAAGGAAGATCAACGAAGAAAGTGCAAAGGTAGAGCTAATGTTGCACACAAAGAAAACAAAAATAATGACTACCAGGGGACCTTCAAAAGTTCAACCAAGACAATGAAGAAACAGAAATAGTAAAATAATTCCTATACCTGGGATCAAACGTTGATAGAAATGGGGACTGAAGTCAGGAAATCAGAAGAAGATTAAGAATGGGACAGCTATGAAAGAACTAGAAAAGATTCTAAAATGCAAAGATATACAACTGAGCACAGAAGTTAGAATCATACAAGCCATTGTATTCCCTAGTACCATGTATGGATGTGAGAGCTGGACAGTTAGGAAAGATGATAAGAAGAGAATCAATTTATTTGAGATGTGGTGCTGGAGAAGAGTGCCGAGGATCCCTTGGACAGCCAAAAGGACAAACAAATGCGTCCTGGAGCAGATCATGACGGAAACCTCCCTAGAAGCCAAGATGATCAAAATGGGGCTGTTGTACTTCGCACACATCATGAGAAGGAAGGACTCATTGGAAAAGACAATAATGCTGGGAAAGATGGAGGGAAGTAGGAAGAGAGGAAGGCCACATGCCAGATGGATGGACTCTATTAAGGAGGTCATGGATTTTATGGAGTTGCAGGAATTAAGCAGAGCAGTGGGGGACAGAGGGTCTTGGAGATGTCTCATCCGTAGGGTCGCCATGAGTTGAGATCTCACAGACTACCTCCAACTGTCTAGGAAACAAGAGGGGGGGGGGTCAGGAAAAGTGGTAGCAAGAACTGTTAGAGGAAGATACTAGATGCTGTACCACGGCTGTCTGCAAATAAGCAGACATACAACCAATTACAGGAAATAAAATTTATAAGGGGAAAAATGGGAATCAAATTTAGAGTGAACCAGACTGACATTTGGGAAAGTACATTCCAGCAGAAAATAAATTTAAGTGAAACTAATCATAGATACCAGAAATGGCTTACCACTCAGCAGAAAATCCAACCTTATTTGTACACATATCTGTTACCTCTGAGGAATCAAAATATAGTACTGTCTGAGTAAATCTTGGCTATTAGGAAAAACCCGATTTCTTCACAATACCGTTCTTGTCAAGGCAGCTCCTGAGTCAACAATGGAGAATTTTCAAACAACATTGTCTATGCTGTTTCAAGCATCTAATCACACAGATAGATGTGTTTCCTCCACAAAGTAGCTCTATCACATTTCTATTTTATTGCTTTCGCTGCAATCCTGTTAACAAAGCTATTTCAGCTAGCGACAACTATAGAAGGTGGTGTTGGGGGACTATTCCTAGTCCCATGCAGCCACACTGTGAGCTCCTACATTGTGTATCTCAACTCCCCATTTCTGTTTAGTAAGTACACAAATGCACACATTCCTTTACAGGTTTGGATCAATGTGTCATTGGTATGTGCGTGCCGTGTGCCTTCAAGTCGTTTCCAATTCATGGTGACCCTAAGGCCATTTATCTACCTGGTAATGTAATCACACATTCAAACCTACACATACTCTTCTTGCACTCCCACCTCCCCCCAGTCACTCTCGTACTCTCTCACACACACAACCAGTTCTCACACTTTCTCACACACATAGTCTCTCACACATTCACTTACACATTCTCTCTCTCACACACACATACACACTTTCTCACACACAATTGTCTCACACACATACACTCACTCATACACACCTTAACTTTCTCACACTCACCTACCCTCCCTTACAGATGTACACAGAACACCCTCATATTAAATTCTCATACACATAAACACACTCACTCACACATACACTTTCAGTCTCACACATTCACAATTACACAATCACTCACAGGCATACACACTTTCTCACACCTACACATGCTCACAGTCCCTCACAAATTCACACCTACACATATTCATGCTCTCTCTCTCTCTCTCTCTCTCTCACACACACACATATTCACTCCCACACTTTCTCACACACTCACACTTTCTCATTGACTCACAGTCTCTCACACACGTTCACTCTCACATATTCCCATACACTCAATTCTCACACACCACACTTTCTCACTGACACAGACACCATACTCAGTTGTCACACATACACACGCTCACAGTCCCTCAGATCTACACATGCTCATGCTCTCTTATACACACATATTAACTGTGACACTCACACATGCACATTCACGTGTGTGTGTGTGTGTGTGTGTGAGTGACAAAAACCCTTCTCTTCGGGCAGGCCTTCCCCAATTGATAATGTCCAGAACCAA
Organism: Sceloporus undulatus; assembly: GCF_019175285.1. Classification (NCBI taxonomy): domain Eukaryota; kingdom Metazoa; phylum Chordata; class Lepidosauria; order Squamata; family Phrynosomatidae; genus Sceloporus; species Sceloporus undulatus. The sequence continues at coordinate 47,882,367 of NC_056523.1, read as the reverse complement.
CTGAATCCCCCTCCTTTTATTATTTTTCTTATTCGTGGTTTGTTCATTGATTTTGTCGTATTGTTATGTACTTTTAACCATGTGTTATTGTTGAATTTTATTCTTGGGAGGGAGGGAGGGCTGGGCCGGGGTCTTGAGGGGCTTGTTGTTTTTATTGTCGTGTATTGTACAAACTTTGTTGTTACCCGCCTCGATCCCCAAAACGGAAGAGGCGGGATGTAAATAAATGTTGTTATTATTGTTATGGTTATTACTCTTACCCACAGACACAACACACTCAGTTCTCACACACTGACACCTGCAGACATCCATGCTCTCTCTCTCTCTCCCACACAACCACATCCACAGGCACACCTGCTCTCTCTCTCTCTCTCTCTCTCACCGCGGTAGCTGCGCATCCTGCGTCCGGTGCCGGGCCTGAGGCTGGGGTAGGGCCGGGGGGCGCCCTCGAAGTCCAGCCAGACGGGGCTGACCACGCGCGGGGTGCGGTTGCAGAAGATGACCTGGCAGGGCTCCCGGCTGTTCACCGACCGCAGCCCCTCCTGCCCCCGCCTCTGCGCAACCTCCTCCTCCTCGTCCTCCCCGGGCCTTTGCGGCATCCCGAAACAGAACAGGGAAACCTACGCAGGCAGGAGCAGGCCGGCAGCCATTAAAGGCACGGGAGGCTCTGCGCATGCGCAACCGCGGCGGCCATTGTTTGGCCTACTCCGCCTCTTCCTCCGTTGGCGCCTGCGCAGTTCGAGCTTCTCTCTGGTTGAGAGGGAGGGAGGGAGGGAGCAGGTTCTGACTCCTTCGCTCAAGAGAGCGAGCGTTGATTGGCTCAATCGACACGAAACGCGTGCATGGGAAACACCAAGGAACAGTGACGTCACCAAGGGGGGCGGGGTGACACCACTGTTCCTCTTGGGAGCCTCTGTTTTGTATCTCTAGAATGAATGCTTCAAAAGGTGGGATAGAAGATACCCAGATTTTATCCCTATCTGTATCCCGCCCCTCTGCCAGGCGCAACCCGGGCGGTTCCCAAACCCTCAAGGCCCCCCGCATTCTTGAAAATCGTTCTTCAAAAGGATGACATTTTAGCCGAACCTTCACTGTCACGTTGAGGTTGTTGTGTGTCGCATTGTCATCTGAAGGGATACTGTTTTAATTCTGCCAGTTGTTTAGCCACAGCTGCCAGCATTGCATCCAGGGGGATTACTGCGCATGGGGATTAGGATTCACAGTCACACTAGTGCAAACACGCACCGCTAAGGATTCTGCAGGGTGGAGTGAGTGGGTGGCTGACACCAGTCCTGCGGAGGCCACTGCCAAGGAAGAGCATTCTGGCAATGTGGGCAACATTTCAGACCCCTACGAATGTTATCCCCTGCCTAAGGAAACCCTATGAATTTCACAGGGTCGCCCTAAGGAGGGGGGGGGGACCAGAGGCCCTCCTTTTCCAGGACACAGCCTACATTTCCATCTTTGACCAGAAGGAGCTTCAAAATGTCCTCCATCTTGGATTGCCATTCCTGTGCTTTAAAGCTTTTATTTGGCAGTGTCCTACATTTTATTCTTGCATGTTACATTTGTGGTGCCTAGTTGTCCTGTTGCAGTCAGGACCTGTGGTCACCTGAAGCATCAGTTGACAAGAGACCTGAAGGCACATGTGCACCAGAACACGCATTCTTTCATTAGCATCATTAGGCACTTCTGCAACTGCTGATAATGGCCCCTTGTAATGTTTTTAGGACCGATCTGTAAGTAGGAGCTCTGGTGCCTCAACAAACCACCATTCCCAGAATTCCATAGTTTTGAGCCATGCCAGTTAAAGTGGTCTCAAACTAGATGATTTCTGCAGTGCCTCAGATGTGTTAGCAGTGATTATCTTGCCAAGAAAACCCCATGATGGGTTCACCCCATAAGTTGGAAACAACTTGAAGGCACACAATCACAGCAGCAGCAACATTTAACTTTAATGTGATAACTTGGTCTGATTTTAACCCAGAAAAGCTGACATACACAAACAAGTGTCTTGTTCAAATCCTTCAAAGGCAAATTCTCCTAGGCGCTCCTTTGAGAGGAAGCGGCAAAGAGCTGCCACAGCCACCATCTTCCCACCCAGGCAGCGTTCAGAAAGGCCAGAGGTGGCACAGTGGCAGAGAGAGAAGAGAGAGCCAGTGCTGCTTTTAGGTGCTCCCAGGACAGACTAAGCTCTCACTTTTCATCACTCAGAGAAGGGGATGGTTCCTTTCTTGGTAGAATTAAAGTACAGTACAGTTGGCTCTCCACATCTGTGGCTTTGAATTTATACGTTCTCTCTAGGTACTCCAGTACAACTCTGCTGGAAGCTGACTATAGAGTTGATCTAGAGGACCTAGAGATTACTAGAGAAAACACTCCTCTAGCCATGTGTAGGTCCTCCATTGCAGTTTTAGTCAACTTCTGGCAGATGTTGACCATACCGTTGTGCTGGAGGACTTGGAGAGTCCTAGAGAGGTGTTTTCGGGTTAAAAAGAAATAGTATTTTTAATAGTTTTTTGTGGGTTTTTCAGGCTATGTGGCCATGTTCTAGAAGAGTTTCTTCCTGGCATATTTTATAATTTGCAGTTTCCCCACATTTACAGGGGTCCTGTGCCCCTAACCCCAGTGAATGTTGACAGCCTGCTGTGCTTACATTGACCTGTGGATAATAAGGGGATCCAGGTTTTTTGGGTCAATTTTTTGACTAACATTTCTACACTTTTACATGAGTACATACAGTAATTAAAACACTCCTTGAAAAACTACTGGTATCATTTTATGAACACTACAAATAAGCGCAACAAGAGATAATTATGTTAAAAACCTTTATTACATACAGGTAAAAATTAAACTCAGTACTATAACATACTACTGTGAAACATGAAAACAACCCCCAATAACCCCCAATGGCAAGTTAATTATAACCTGGGAAGGCAAAAGTGCTTTAAAGACAACTTTTTTTACTGCTAATTTGAACAGTGCTGGTGCTTATCTTTTGAAAAAACCTAATTCAGTAGCTTCTCACAGCCACATCCTTCTCCCCATCTTCATTCAATTAAAAAATGTTAGAATATACAACAGACAGTTTTGACCTCTATGTTTTTTCTAGACCAATGGACAGTGCATCCAACCCTTATGTATTCAACTAATTAGGTTCTTTAGCTATTCTTTTCAAACCTCCCAAATCTGACAAGTCATTTTCAGCACTCATATAAACAGTGGATAAAATCCATCAATAAACATATTTTGACTACATTTGTATTTGGATTTTGCTCAAAAATCAAGACAGGCTACTGCTCTCCTGCTATTGACTGTACTCTTTATTAGGAAGTGACACTGTTAGCTGCTTGATACTGTTAGAATACGTTCAGTCTGATTCCATCAAGTGTCCAAAAGAAAAGAAGTGCACGTGAAGATAACTACAGCATTTTCAAGTCTTATTTTAAATTATAACCTTGACTATAGTAACTACAAAGACTGATGGCACACATTTTCAGCCCAATGTACAATAACAGTGTACAAGACATATCAAAGTAAACAGTGGAACTGAGGTAGCAGGTGAGAAACCAGACAGCACTATTAAGATCTTAGGCTGTAATCCAGAGCCCATTTATTTATCAAATTATAAACAGATGCAAAACTTTCTAGTATCCCCGTTGCCCAATTTTGGCAATGCTAAAACAACATGAAATGGAGAAGTTCCTCCAATGGCAAAAGCTTATCATCAAAGTAACCTTGCCTACATAAAAGATATCCTAAACTGATTAACACTCAAGAAAAACCCTGTCTTCAGGATTCTAAAACAGTAGTTTGAATGTGCCTTTTTGCAACCTGAGGTTGTTTAGCATGTTACAGCATGCTAGCCTTTCCACAAAAGCAGGTAACTAAGGGCTGGAATAGACTGGCATAAAAAATGGCTTCCTGCCAGCTTGGGGGGGGGGGAATGATGTGCAGATGGCGCATGCCCCCAAGACGCCCGGAAGCCAGCTTCAAGCTGCTTGGTCGTTTACACTAGGGCTGGCTTCCAGGCGCTCTGGCAGCACGGTGCTTATATGCCGCATGCAACTGGGGCGCCTTAAAGCCAGCTTCCTGCCACGTTAGGGTGGAAAAGCTGGCTTTCTTCCAGATCAAAAAGGAGCAGCTGTTTGACACTCTTTTTTCGGCCAGCAAAAAGATGGATTGGGGTCACGGCGTATGGTCTGTTTCGCCCCTTACTCTGTGAAAATTAAAAATTTATCTGCACTCAAACTGAAATATTTAGTTAGATTCACAGGCACACAGAAGTCACTAGTTTTATGAATAAATTGGTTATATTTTCCTACTTGAGCCCTGAAAGCTCCTTCAAGAGGTTCTAGTTGAATATGACACAAATTATCTTAATCTTCAAGCTTGACTACTTGCTCATATTTTCAGCTTCACTCAGTAGTTATGACTGGCTGAACTGGAATCTCAGTTGAACATTTTACAAATGGCTTTGAAAAATGCAAGTTTGCCCTAGTATATTGGTCAAGACTTTACCAGTGTGATCTTAAATCATCAGTTTTTTCTGCAGTACGTTTCAGAAGGTAAACAGCAGCATGGAGTCCCCCAACGTTCACCCAGATAGTGTGTGATTTTCGCCACAGATGACCCATTTTTGACAAGGCCTGAAATGTAAAAATATTTTCAAGTTACTCTTGTCAGATCTGGTGGATATTACTGATAGCTATTCATGCTCAGTTGGCAAGATAAATGTCAAAACGTTACAGCAGTCACTTGCAGGAACATTTAAAAAAGAAATCAGGAAAAACTAATCATAACAAGAAAAATATTAAAATTACTTCCGATTTTAAAAGAAGAAAACTCTTCAATATCTAGTTTAGAAGCATAATTTTAGAATCCAGAAATATGAAATTACACAGATGAGTAATAAAAATATACAGCAGTGAATGTGTTTAAAATACTACAATTCATGATCCAAAAGAAAGGATGTTTTCTAACTTTCAGTTTAATCTGTATTCGTTCTCAATAAACATTTATTCTTTCCTACACAGCTTTAAATCAAATCAGCTCTACTGCCTTTACATGTCAGCCACAAAGAGAAAAAACACCGGAGGTGCTGCTACCTACCTTGGCAAAACATTTTCTGTCTTGAGTGAGTAGCACAGCTCTGCCAGTTCTTGGTCTGCAGATTCGACCCATCTCCAGAAGACATGACGGGTAGAGATCCCAGTTGTTTTTCTTAGATCCTATTCTGTAGTAAAATTAGGAACCAGCAGAAAGTAAATGTAACTTTAAATGACTCTGTATCTAGCACATCATTTGTGCTAGTCCATTTATTTTCATCAATGATATTCCATGAGTTATGGCAATTAAAAATTAGCACAAGAGGCTGCAGGAAATTTACCGGTAGTTGATAATGGTATTCCCAATCTTTCATGTGTGTCTTAGATAAAGTACAAGAATTATACTAGAGGAGTTATATATATCATATATCCCTTCCTATTCATCCTATACCTCCAAGATTGCTTTTGAAGCACAGTACATAGCATATCCATGGGTTTAAGTCATCTGCAATCCATTTCAACCTACTGAAAACAAATCAAAATCTTCAATACTATTTTGCTTCTTGATATTGTAAACAGTAAACAAATGGAAGTGCATGCACTGAATTACAAAAGACCTCTAGCTTGGATTGTAGTAGTTTGTGTAGAATCCTAATCATCTCCAGTTTATGAACATTTTAGAAAGACATTTAGTCCTGAAAAACTGCATCAACAATTTCAAGCAAAGCTTAGAAAAGGAAAACAGATTGAGTGGGGCTTGTAGGATTCAGAATGCAAGGCCTCTCTAGGCTTTCATTACCCCAAATTCCCTAACTTAGCAGATGTATTTAATTCAGCAATTCACTCAGTCTCACTTACAATGAAAATCAACCTTTTTTTTCAGATTTTACCTTATGAAGAATATGATCAGAGATGGCCAAATCTTGTGGAATGTGGAATTATGACTTAATTTACCTATTTTGCCAAATAAATATATTAGAATTACTAAATTATATGTTTTTGTCCAAAAACATTTTCTAAACCCTGGATTGTCACTTTTCTGTTCAAAATGCCCATCTTTACACAGAATGGTAAAACAGAATTACAGGAAAATCCTTCTTATTGTGAACAAGCTGCATATTCACACATTCACCTGCGCCTATCATCTAAACTCACAAACCTGGCTTGCTGCTCCCAAGCAAAACAATGTTTTGTTCCTCTCTTACAGATCCAGGCTTATTTGGAAAAACATGTCAATACCCTGGGTAAGGATGCAAACCATTTTTTGTCTGTAAGTTACTAGATCTGCTAGAAAAATTAAGACCAAAGTATCTGCTGACAATCAGGAGGGCAAAGATTGAGCTCTACAGGCACATTCACAGTTAGCAAAACTTTGAGAGCAATTCTGTAATATAGCTGCATGCTTTAACTTAGCCAGCCATTCACGATAGATTTGGGAGTTTCACTGCACTACCTAAGGCTCCAGATCCAAAATAAAACAAATGTAAATTGCATATATATTTAATGGATCTTTACCTCTTTCCAAACGGCATATCTGTTACAATGACATCCACAGAGCCAGTCCTCATTGGTAGATTGCAACTATCCCACTGAATGCTATCTATGGGTTTTCCTGCAGATATGCTATCATGAATTCAAAACAAAACAAAAAACAGATCACACAAGAAAATATTTATTATAAAATGTTTTTCAAAACCAACATTCACATAACTGTGAACTCTTAATCATGTTTAAAACATCAGGTTAAACATGAAAACATTAAACAAGTAATTATTGTTATATGTCACTGCTATGTATTTAACTCCTACCTTTCTTTACTTTGAATTTGCTTCAGTAAAGAGGAAATATTATTTGCTGTTCTTTTCACAGCCTGTGGATTGTTATCTCCAGCAATATGATAACAATTAGGCCATTCAGCAGCCCCCTGTTAGTGATAAACACACACACTGAACTTAGCAATAATAACAACCCACCTGAAATTTAATTCTAGAAGATAACAATCATATAATTTATGATTACAAGGGGAAATTATACTTTATCCACCAGCCATAGCACCTCAAGAAATGCCTGGGTGCTAAAGAAAGAAATCAGGGCTCTATACCAAATTGCCCTAGGGCAGTAGCGGCGAACCTATGGCACGCATGCCAGAGGTGGCACTCAGAGCCTTCTTTGTGGGCAGGTGCGCCATCACCCCAGCACAGAGTTTGTCAGAGTTCATTACTAGAAAGCCAGAGGGGTGCGGCACTTTGCGATAAATAAATGGGTTTTGGGTTGCAGTTTGGGCACTCGGTCTCTAAAAGGTTTGCCATCACTAACCCAGGGATATGATCAACAGCTGATGGGTAACCTGCCTCTCTACCCAAAAATGAGTAGATTGCCAGAAGCAGTTCCAATTTCTAGAGCTGCACTGAATGGTTATCTCAGCTGCAGAATGGAAGAATGGAGCAGTAAGCCATCTATATAAACACTAGCCTACCTCATTGTATAGACTAGAGACTTCAGGATGTTATGTTCATTTTAGACTTATAAAAGAGTATATACGGTAAGTACAGGATTAAAGCCTACACTGCACAAGCTATTTAATGCTTTGCAAAAACTTTTAAAATGGGGAAGGACTACAGGCAACTTGAAAATGTACACACACACATACACACAGTGTACCTCTATTGGTATAGCACCTGTCCCACACATTGGATCAATTATTATATCAGCTGGCTGAGGATCACATAGCCTGAAAAAAATGGATAAAAAGAAGCTGATGCTAAAAGAAAACATCCATCCTCTGATTTGTGATAAATACCAAGATAGGATATTACAATACTATTAAACACTGATGTAGTTAAAGTATAATGCTTTAAAATAATGTAATATACACAACACTATTTTAAAAAACGTTCTCTTTTGAATTATAAGACGAAAATCAAATACAAATACTGTTTTTGAAATACTGAACTGATATACACTTAGGATATATTTGATCTTTTTCAAAACAAAAACAAAAATGCCTATTTTTAAGTAACTTGAAACCAAATGTAATTAATAGTTAATAAGTATTGCTGTGGTTGTTTATTTAAAAAGAAAGAAAAGAAAGGAACGGAAAGCAAAGGGGAAAAAATTACACGCAGAGGGAAGATACATGTAACTGAAACTAGAGCAGATAAAACCCCCTTAGAGCATTTTTTTCAGGATTGAGAAAAACGTGTTTTAAAAACCCCCAAATCCCCCCCTTTTAATAAATATTTTAATGAAAAGTTTTATGCTTATATTGTGAAACCTTATTTTACATATTAGAAAGCTTGATCAACAATGTCTTAATGCTTTGTGGCAATCCAAGGTTTTTAGGCTTTGATATGGCTGCTAATTTAAATAATTATTTGTTAAAAAGTGCTCTTTTAAAGCAAGTTGTTTTGGTTGAACTTATGTTAACTGAAGGATTTGTTTCTCAATGGCATTCTTTGCACTATAAAATAAGATGATTACAAAGAAGCAACTGATATTTTTTAAAAATGAATAATCCATTTAAAATACCAGTAATAATTTTTAAAAAGTTATTTAATTAAAACCAGCCAATCCTGATTTTTGAATACTGTAATTTAAGGTACTAAGGGGCGAAACAGACCGCCCCAAAGGGGTGGCTTGAAGCTGCCCCTGAGAGAGCAGGGTTGGGGTAACCTGTTTGCCTTTTTGCCTGTCTAAAAGGAAGTGTCAAAATGTTGCTTCTTTTTGAGCTGGCAAAAAGCTTGCTTTTCCCACCCTGCCTTTACAGTGCTCTGGCGGCGTGTAGTTGTGCCGCTGGAGCACCCTGAAGCTAGCTGGTGTGTGGGCAGCATGAAGCCAGCTTTCAGGTGTCTTGGGGGCGTGCGTCATGCATTCACCACGGACCCAAGCCGGCTGGAAGCCAGCTTTTTATGCTGGTCTGGCCCAGCCTTAAGGATTGGGGAAATCAGTTTCAAAGCAAAGCTCTGACTTCTCACAAGTCAAGCACATTGAAGGGATACGCTGGCAAACCTTGAAATTGTTCAATTGATTGACAAATCTTCACTTACCTAAGCATACCATAAGCTAAAGTAGATCGTAGAGTTGTGGGCCCAAAATGTGTAATATTTCTTCTATGAAGACTCTCCTCTGTCAAGGCAATTCCCACCACTACTTCATTATTGTGGATGTTGAGAAGAACCTGGAGTAAAATTCCATCATATCTAAAGACTTGAAATATTAACTGTATAACCCACTACATTTTAATGATGCTAGAGCTACTATCTTTTATCAGAAAATGGACAACATAATTTCTAAAATTTTTGCTATCTGGAGACCTAGGGTTCATCTACACTGTAAAAATAATGCATGTTGGCGGCGCTTTAAGTGGTGGAGCTTCATCCTATGGGATCTGTAGTTTCACAAAGTATTTAGCTTTTTCTGCCAAAGACTGCTGCTGCCTCACAAAACTACACATTTCAGAATCCTGTATGATGGAGACATGGCAGTTAAAGTGGTGTCTGCCTTACAGTGAGCAGACCTCTGACCTCCCTAATATTATCAACACTGGTGGGCAGTGACTTTCCCATTTTTGAAGTAGGACTTCTTCTACTTCTATCTGGAGATACTAGGGAATGAACCTGAGACCAACTGCTTGTAAAGCACATACTGTACTGCTAAGGCATAGTCCTTGAGTTTGTGTCCCAATGAGGGTCAGGCATCTAGTATCTGGAAACCTTGAGATGAGTATAATATTTCTTTGTGAAGTGAGGGTGGGGTGGTGCAGGAAAACAGACAACCTTTTGTGTTTTACATAGAAACAATTTATTAATTTGGGTAATTATTATTGAACTTAATGTTTATCATGAAAGTAGCACTGGGAGATTCCTGCTCAGCACCATTATCATTTAGCTGTGTTATGCAACAGGGCTCCATCGTGTCTCCCATGGTGTTCATTATCTATACGAAACCACTGGGTGACATCATAAGGAGTTTTGGGGCGGGATGCAATAAATATGATGATGATATTTAGCTTGACATCTCCGTATCACTGGAGCTATGCAAGTGCTGGAACTGTGCCTGGATGCTATATTATGCTGGATGAGAGCCAATAAATTGAAGCTGAATCCGAATTAAGAGACGTTCTATGGAGTGGTGTGGTTCATGAGTTGGGTAATTGGGTAACTGCCCTGGATAGTGTTGTACTCCCACTGAAAGATCAAGCTTTTAGCTTGGGGTTACTACTAAATCCATTACTGTCACTAGAGGCTCAAGCAGAACCCGTGGTTCAGAGTGCTTGATACAGAAGCTGTTACAGATAAGTAGATCTATACTGCTCAGTAATTAGGCAATGTACATAAACATGAAATTGACATGATAATTGTCTCATTCGCACTGTAGCAAATTATAAATGCACATACAGTGCACCCGCGCCATGCGCGGATGCGTTTTACACGGCTTCCAGCTTACACGGAAGCCAACTGGGGAGGAAAACAATGGTGCGTGTGCCCATGGCGCATGCGTGTCGCTCCGCCACATGCACACGCCCCATTATTTCCAATGGGGCTCAAGCATAGGCGGATTTTCCCTTATGCGGGGGGATCCAGAACGGATCCCCTGTGTAAGGAAAGGGCCTTGTGTGTCCATCAAAGGTCTTCAGTTAGGACTTTAGTAACTACATCAGTCATAGAGAGCACTTGAACTTCAAACAACAATAGCCAAATAAGCTCTCCATCAGTACAACAAAGATTAAGCTACCATGCACATAATCTCCTCAGTGAATGACTGAATAAATAACATCCCATGTAGAGGGGACGATTAAATTGCAGGCAGTTTATCACTATCGACATTAAGTGTACATATGGAACCTAATTACTCAGTGGTACAGAGTCTATTCACTGTAATATCTTGTGTGTGTACAATAAGTCAGCAGGCTTCACATTTTTTCTGTCAGTGCTTCGGTGCCAGTTTAAAAAAAAACGGGTGCTTCAACTAAAGTCTTCTTTGGAGAGGGAAAGCCTAGCCATAGTCATCCACACACATTGGTAACTTTCCATTAACTACTGCAGGGTAGCAACCTGCGGCCCCCGGGGCCAGATGCGGCCCGCAAGGGACTCGGGACCGGGCCCCAGCCCGGTCCTGGCCACCTGCCCCGCGCGACGCTTTGGACTCTCACTGAGGGCGTGGGGCTTTGGCCTATCAGGAGGAGGCGGGTAAGGGGGGCAAGCGGAGAAGGGGCAAGTAGGCAATGGGGGGGCAATTGTCTATAGAAGCCCCCGAAACATGCATTTATTATTAACATTTTGTAAAGATCAGCAATTTGTGAGTGGCCCCTCCATTTTAAAAAAGCACCCCCCGATTTGAAAATTTTTGTCCGAACAATTTTCGTCTGGTTTAAATTTGAGTCAAGCAGGCCGGGCTCCGGCTGCAAAAACGGGTGGCCTCCCTGGACTACTCTATGTGCTGTAGGTGAGCGTGTACTTGAAGAGAAAGACTCAAGTTATTGCAAAATGCGATGCAGCAGCAAGATTGTTGCCTGGGGCATTATAGACACAACACACATACCTACTAAAAAAAAACAAAAAAAGAGGGGGGGGGCACTGCTGTGCCACCTGGCGTTCCAAGATAATTCAAGGCACAGAATGATGACATATATAAAGCCCCCTAAACAGCTTAGGAATTCAACATGAGCAACACATCTAAGGACAGAGGTCTGCAGGAGGGGACCCTGCTCTTATCAACATGAGGGTTATAAAAATATGGGAGAACGAATGGAGAGATGGGCGCCTTTTTATCCAGTGGCACCCAAACGTGTGAATGACTTCTATTGGAGGTCCAATAGTGGTCCATCATTCTTTCTTTCTGATGCCAAGTCAAAAAGATGGGGTTTTTTAGCCTTTAAGCTGACATTACTTTTATGTGTACAGTTTTTGAATGGTACCTTTTACAATGTGTTTTTAAACTTTTTTGATTTTTTTAATGTTGTAATCCTGTTTCAAACTAATTTATTATTTTAAATCTTGGGAATTTTTAAAAAATGTTTTAAACTGTTTATACATTTCATTTTGTATACGGTGCCCCAAGATCCCCACAATAAAGGCAAGATAAAATATTTTATAATGAATACACTGGGCCCTTCCCTTATGCCGGGGATCTGCATAAGGGGAATTCCACGTATGCTCAGCCCCCATTCACCATTACTCACTGTCCAGGGTGCACCAAGCGCTTCTTCCCAGTGTGGCTTTCAGCTGAACAGCCATGTAAGTCGCACCTGCGCATAACGTGGGTGCCCAGCACTGTACATTAGCATTCCAGTAGCATTTAAAACATCCCAACACCTTGGCAGTCTGACAGATTTAAGACGACAATACAAGATAAATGACATCATGTACAGTTCCGCCACTGCTCTCCATATCTCAGTGAAGAAAGTGCACTGCACCGGATTATCTGATATTGCTGAAACAAATTAGGGCTCAAAACCTGTCATAACTCATTGCTAAATCTTTGCTTGTAAAAGAAAATGTATTTCTTGCCTGCACTACAATTACTAGTGTTTACCTCTACAATCAAAATGGGAATATCTGCTTTCCACTGGGAAAAAACTTGTACAGCTCCTCCAAAATCTCTTGCTGCTCGTTGATTTAAAGCTTGTTTATCACCAGCTCTGTTGCAAGTCACTCACCGAAACTTCAAGGTCTCTGCTTCCGTCACACTTCTTACAATCTTCCAATTCATTTCTGTTTTCATCATGGATGTCACCTCTTTCTAGGATCAGACGGCTCATCTTCATCAAGTGGTACTTTCTCATCAGCACATTCAGGGTCTGGAATTCAGGAGACTCAGAAGTATTTTGTACGGGATCATCCATTTCTTCACCATCAGCTCTGTTCACATCATCGTCTTCCTTTGGCTTCTCCTTCTTCTTGAATTACCTGTTGACTGCCTTTCTTCCGTCTTGTTTTTCTTTTCTAAGCTTGTATTTAACTTCCATACTTCCAAAGCAATCAGCCCGAGCAGTTTTCTTAGCCAAGTCCTCTAAATCCTTTAGAGCTTCTCCTATAATACAGCAGAGAAAGTTACCCACAGCTTCTTTCATACAGCCAAGTAATAATCAATAATAATAATAAAATAATAATAGATAAAATATAATAGATTTTTTCTTGCCCGCACATCACGAAGAATCTGGGCGGGTTACAACAAAAAAATACAACAAATTACAATAGAGTAAAAAATCAAACCCTAGACCTACCACCACCACCCATTCCCAGTACTAAAACAGAATTAAACAGTAATAATATAAAACATTTAAAACAGTACTTATTTTGTTTTTTAAATTTCAGCTAGAATACATCTGATGCCTCTGAATCTGATAAAAGTAGACCAAGTCTATGAAAGGCTTGTAACAAATGTCTTTTTTTTTCCCAGTTAGTCTCAAAGGTGATAGAAGATCCATTGCATACTTTCAGCTAAATAGTAGTTGCTGCTAACGCACTGGCATATGATATAATGGCTACGTACAGTGAACTTTAGATGCATGAAATGGCTTATTCATAGTCACTGAGATTTTTAGACCAACCACTTAACAGTAGTCCTTCACACAACAACTACTGAAATTTTTGTTGAGTTTATAGAAAACACTCAGATTGCATGCATGGAAAGATAATCAAATCTCAGAAAACAGAAAACTAAAGGCAAAAGGAAAACTGTACTGGATTTGTTGCACTCTGTGCCACTAGATGGTAATAGGATCTATAACTTGCTGGAATATAAAATATTTATATTACTAGTTGCTGGGAGGTTGAACCATGAATGGACATTAATGTGCAAACCTCCATTCGATTTCTGCAAACACCTTCTACAGGGCTAACCTTGGATAGCATTCAGAAAGTAATTGGTACAAAACGTTGCTATAATTTGCTTGGCTGGCACTACTGAACTGAAACATATGAGACCTTATTTGTTTCTGCAATGTGATGTGCTGGTTCTGCAGGGGCTGGTTTTAACCATTAGAACCATCGTACATCATCCCAGCATGGCATGAATATGATAAACTAGCATCACACAATCCCCACACTGAATATATCCCTATAAAGAATACGAGTGCACATATGAGAAATCATGAATATGGTATAGCTGTTACCTCCGTGTATAATGTCAGAGGCAGTAAACTTTAATGAAATTATAACTAGGCATAGCTGGGCTGTATTAACACAATTGCAACAGTTTTGCATGCAGAACCCGCTCCGCCCGCACCATTACCTGCATCTGTCCTTCTGCACTGTCTAAAAGTGTATGAACACACCATAATGCAACTTATACTTTCATCACCAAGGATTTTGGCCTAAATGGCTTGGGATGTGGGTATCTAATAGACTGGCTTTTAAGATGTACAGGATGTGGGCCAGTGTCAGAGGCATTGCCACAAATTGTTACCAATGTTTTTTTTCCCCATTGATGTTCATTGCAATTTTGGATTGCCTTTCCTAGGACAAATCATTAGACACAGACACTAGTGGGGTTCAGGAGATAACAAAACTACCTATCGGGCATATAATTTAAACAATGTTTGTTCGGCTGTATTTTTTCGTGCTCTATGTTTTCAGATCGGATGTTATCTGGTTAGAATAAATTTGTTATTATTTTATTTTCGTGAGTCTAATTTCTATGGTCCGGTTGTTTGGTTGCAGGTTTTTTTTTTGTTGTTTTATTGTTCAATATTGCATACTGTTAGTAATGTGAGTTTCATCTGACAAAAATGGAAGGGGCAACCACTGGGGGCAGGAAATGAAAAGACATCATCAGCCTGCCATGGATTCTCAGTTTTAAAACTCTTCCAGTCATGCTAGTTCTTATAAAAGCCTCTATATAATTTTAAGAAGTGGGGCCTAGGTTTGTTCCCTGTCGTCTTCCCTCAGTTCCTTTGTTGCAGGGTACATAATAAACCTGCAAAGCAGGACCTTGTTAATCTTGTGTACATCACTAACAACTTTTGAGCATTACAAAATGAAAAGCGTTTCAAACACACATCAATAATTATATAGGTTTAGCACTGTTCCAAGAAAATCATCGTAAATTATCCCATTGCATAGCATGTTGAAACTCCTAATTTTCACACATCAAAAAACAGACAACTTCTATAAAACCAAATGAGGTTTTTTGTCTTTTAAAATCTTATACTTGGAAACATGGAGTAAAAAATATGCTTACCTTTGTTTCTTTAAACTCATAATCTTTGAATTCTCTGAACAACAACAAACAGGTTGTCAACTGAGCGCACTGGTGACCTAGATAAACATTAAGACATTACTGATTTCTTCTCTGCTGGAGAGGCCTTTTCCAATCCTATATGCCAGCCTACGTAGAGTTGATTTGGCCTGTAGACATGTAGAGAAATACCTTGTTTGTATTTTGAGGAATAACATCTGTGTTCTGTTCCTGTATATTTTAAATGCATTCTTCATCTGGCTGTTAGAATACCAATGTAAAATGCAATCTTCAGATTTGAAGTGTGATATAGTACTAAAGACTGCAAATCTATTTCCACTGAATCCAGTGTATACACGAACAAGCATTAACACAAGGGTTGGCATGTCCTGGAAAACCTGGAAAATCTCAGACTGAAAAGAGTAAAAATGTCCTGGTTGAAGCAGTAAATCCCAGATTTGTCCTTTGTCACAGGCTGATGGGTAGGTAAAATGTGGGAGTGGCAATAAAACCAGAAACCAGCAAGAAAACTGAACGGTCAGAACTTCATCCTAATCTGCAGGCTCCAGTTGCTACTGCACAGGTGTACAGCAGCCACTTTATTCCCCTCCCTTTCCCCTTCCCCTGACAAGCCCAGAAGGGGGGAAAGGATGGGCCTGTATTGTGTGGTAATTGTGTTGGGGGCTTGAGCTAAGGGATAGGCAGCACAATGGAACTTCGATGGCAAGCAGCCTTGAGAGAATAAGGGAGTCCTTTATCTCTAGGGCTGTTTGAAAGCCCCCTTCTCTTCACACAAACGAGAGGGGGAAGAACACTCAAATGGTTTCCCCCCCCCAATTACAAAATAAAAACATTTGAGTGTTCCCCCGACTCTCTCCATCTTTCTTTTTACACCCAAATTCCAGTATTTGTATTCCGTGTGTTCAAACGAAAGAACCGTTTCAAAAACTAGACTGCATCCTGCCTTTATAACCAATCAACAAAGGTAAATGCTGATACTGCAAGAGCATTACATTACAGCTTCAAAGAAAAAACAACAAGCATTACTCTAATAATAAGAATAAACAACCTTTGTGAAGGGCTGATAGCAGAAATCTCAAAATAGATTTTTCCTCTGTCCTTGCTAATTCTGGACTTTGATCCTAGTTTCCTCCTTGTACTTCTACTCCGCGGCAGTCCCTCAAAGCCAGTTGGTACAGTAGCTCCAATAGTGACTATAATATCTCTAGGTTTTTGTGTCAGGAATAGCTTCACAGTTTTCGCTTAATGTTTTACATGCATATCCAGAGTCATTCAACAACATATCACCAACCACTCCACTTCAGACATTCTGGCAGCTTTATCAAGTTTGTTGACAGAACCTGTGCAAAAAAAAGCACTCTCATTAAAAACTCTCCAAACAACTCAAGTCATGTACAATCTTTGAAACAATGGGGCTAACACCATCTTGTCTTCAACACTACATTTCACATCAAAAGTTCTTTTAAAAGATATACCTCACCAAGAAGGTAAGAAAACCTCACCATATTTATAAATAGTTTGAGCCATAACATTTTTGAACCAGTGTTTACTAGTATTATGCACTATCCTAAATAGCAGGGGCCAGATGAAGAACTGGTATGAACCTCAATCTCCCACTCTCCTAGCCAGGTTGAAGTTCGCAGTGGAGTGCATTTGGTCATATTGGATCTCCTTCTCTAGTGGTACCTGGCTCTCTGGTCTTTCAGCCCCCTTCAAAACTCCAACATGCTGGGCTGTCTTCTTTAAACTGGAGTTGGGCATATCTGCCCACAACAGTTTCTGAACTGGTCCTTCCTACCTGGTTTGCTTCAGCAGAAAGGTTAGGAAGACAAAAGGACAGAGCAAAGGCAAAGAAACATGTTGTTGTTTTGTTTCTCAGCAGGCAGTTGCCTACTATCCAAACTCTCTTTCTTCCTGTTAACACTGCTTTCGAGCCATGACTCATGGGACCGGGTATGAGGGACCGGATCTGCGCAATCCTGACATCATGGCCCTGACTCCAGAATGATTTTTAAAAACCCCAAGAAGTTGGCTAAGTCAAGCAGAAGCATACTGAATGCAGCGGTTCTCAATGTGTGGGTCATGACCCCTTTGGGGCCGAACTAACCCTTTCACAGGGTCACCCCAAGACCTAAGAAAACACATATTTTAGTTAGTTAAGGAATAGCAATGAAATAATGTTATAGGTTGTGGGTTGTGCATTAGGAAGGTTGAGACCACTGTTGCAATGCATTATAGTACTACCAGAACACAATCCACTGACACACATTACTGCACTGCCCTCATAGAGTGCTGCTATTCCACTTTTAGTGCTCTGGCTGCCTCCGTTGCATTTTGGGGTTTTGTAGTTCATTGAGGCCTAAGAGCTCTTTGGCTGAAGATTCTAAATGCCCCCTCCTTAAACGCAAACCCAGAATGCAAACAGGAGGAGCAGCCAGAGCAGTAAAAGTGGAATAGCTGCACTATAAGAGGTAATCTATTTAGGCTATCTCTTTGTAATCAGGACATAACCAACAAACTGCCACATCCCATCGGCCGGGTGTTTTGCAGAACAGCATTCTTTAAAAGCCACTACTGGAAGATGAGCCCTTACACTAGATGCCCTCAGGAGAAAGTTAGGCCTGTGAAGTCAAAGGCTTCACTGCTGGCATCCAGTTTATGTGGGTTTTTCAGCCTATGTGGCCATGTTCTAGAAGAGTTTTGTTGTTCCTGATGTTTCACCAGCATCTGTGGCTGGCATCTTCAGAAAAGGTGAGTGGGGTATATATACAGTCCTCCCTTCCTTTACGGGGGGGATCCATTCTGGACCCCTGCATAAGGGGAAATCGCATATAGTACTCACGCCCCATGAAAATAATGGGAACGTGCACAGGATGCCGTGGGATGCATGTTCCCCAGGCGCATGTGCCACTGATAAGATATCCTGTGGCTTCAGCATATGCTAAAATGGCATAAGAGAAGCCCTGTAATGGCATGGGCTCAATGGTACTGTGTGACCTGGGGAGGGAGGAGTGATTCCACGTTAATCTGGTGCATTTCTCGGTTGTTGAATGGCAAGGCCTGCTGGGTGGGAGGATGTGGCAAAGAGGATCTGGGTCTGTTTTATTAGAGGTCGTTTATTATTTAAGGCAGATGACATGCTGCTGTATTATGTTTTAATGTATTTTAAGTGCTTTACATCTTAAATTGGATTTCAGTATGGAATTTGCTTTAATCATTTTTGCAATTTAATCTATATTATATATATTTTTGCGTGTCTTTAATCGTACAGCGGTTTTTCAATCTTGTAAGCCGCCCTGACAAGTCCACAGCCTCGGGAGAAGGATGGGATCTAAGTAAAGCACAAACAACAACAACAACCCATATGCTGCGTGAAACACATAAGAGCAAACTCTTCTAGGACAGGGACCACAAAGCCTGGAAGACCCACAAAAGACAGCTGCTGCTGCGGCTGCTGGCGTCTTCTCTCCTCAGCAAAAACCAAGTGAACCTTGAGTTAGGCTAGCCCAAAACAAAAACCCCTGTAGTACTACTACTAGTAGTAGTAATAAATGACTGAGGCGGGGACAAATCAATTAAGAAAGACACCACACACCTCAACTCAAAAGGGCAGAGAACCCTATATGATCCAGACCACCCACATTTAAAAGTACCCCATTTACCACCTAAAAGGGGATGTAGAAACCCAAGCAGCCTGTCCCTAGGGAAGCCATCCTTGCCCATAGGAATCACTGGGGAATCCTTGCCCATAGGGGACTATGCCTCTCTCTCTCTCGGGAAAGTGAGGTTTCCTATGGACCAGGCTGCCATTTCGTTTAGGACGTGGCCTTTCAAGAGCGTCCTGCACAAACCAGGCGCAAGGACCTGGCCTCGGTGCTGTTTGAGACCCAGCCAAGGCAGGCAGGCGCGACAAGGAGAGGAAGCCACTCCGCCCCGAAGAGGCGGGAGGGCCCTCCTTGCCCTACCTCCCGGCAGCACCCTTCGCTTCAAAGCAGAGGGGGGCCTCGCCCGGAGCCCTTCCCGCCTGCGCACAGGAAAATCCGCCGCCGCGCCCCGCCTCCTCCTCCGCCCAAGAGGTGGCCTCGCGCACGAGGACCGCGGGGAAGCCTCTTTCCCGGGCAACCACTGGAACCACCAACCAGGCAGCGCTTCCGGCGGAGCGAGCCAATCAGGCGCGCCAGCCTCGCCGCGCGGCCTAGGCAGGGCCTCGGCGCGTCAGCGGTTGTTGCCATGGCAACCGGGAGGGAGGGAGGGAGGGGGCGCTTGCCCTGCTGGGCTTCTTTGCTTTTTTGTTTTCCTCCTCTTTCCTTTATTCCTTAATAAATGAAAAGCAAATCTCGAGAGGAGAGAGATAAATGCAGCAGCAAGGCCATGGCCCAGGGCCATAGAGAAAGGCTGACATAGATAATAGGTACACACACACACACACATATATATAGTTGAAGTGAATGTACATTTGTCCCCTTGAAAAGCTTTCCCTTTCATTGTAGAACTGTCGGTAGCCATTCAAAGGGAGCAGAGAGATAACATACATGCTTCGCCTTCTGCTTGTGTCTGCTTATGTGTGTTTGGGGTCATTTCAAGTAGTAAAACCAAAACCATGCTGTCATTTAGAAGAGCACAACAGAGCCCAGAATGTAGGTACACTGAAGATGGGAAGGCAAAGATCTCTGGCGGAGAGTGACAAAACTTTCTGCATTTTGTATATTTTACTTCAGAGTTAACATTTTACTCGTGGCCTCCTCTTCCCATTGGCCTCCAACCAATACCTGCTAAATTAGGCATTTACTTAGTAGTACAGTACAAGGTTTCTTTTCATACGGCACTTAGGGCAGAAAAATAAAATGCACAGATATAGGATGGTGACACCTGGCTGAATGAAACTACGTGTGAAAGGGATCTAGGAGTCCAAGTAGACCACAAGTTGAACAGAGTGACAGTGTGATGCGGCAGCTAAAAAGGCCAATGCGATTTTAGGCTGCATCAATAGAAGTATAGTGTCTAGATCAAGAGAGTAAAGTGCCACTTTATCTCTGCTCGGTCAGGCCCCACCAGAATATTGTGTCCCAGTTCTGGCGCACACATTCAGAAAAGAATTGAGAAACTGGAGCTGTCCAAAGGAGGGGCACAAAAATGGTAAAGGGTCGGAAACCTGCCCTATGAGGAACGACTTGGGAGCTGGGGATGTTTAGCCTGGAGAAAAGAGGTTAAGAGGTGATATGATGCCCTGTTTAAATATTGAAAGGATGTCATGTTGAAGGAGAAGCTTGTTTTCTGCTGCTCCAGAGAACAGGACCCAGGAGCATGGATGCAAGCTCCATGAAATACACACTCCTTCCTCTGAGTGTAGTGGAGTCTCCTTCTTTAAGCAGAGGCTGGATGGCCACTGTCAGATATGCTTGATTGAGATTTCCTGCATGGCAGAATGGGGTTGGACTGGATGGCACCTGTGGTGTTTTCCAACTCTACAATTCTATGATTCTAAGAGCCTAAATTTAGTTGCTAATCCAATGAGAATCACCAATTGATTAATGGGAATTTGGTAAACCAATCTAGTTAGGAATAACAGTTGGATTTAGGCCAAGAGTTTTCCATTACATTCAGAATGGCGGTTATGTATGCTCCTTCTTTCTGTTGCATACAATGATCTTCACACACAAGGTTTAATCTTGAGAGGTAAATCAGACAAGAAGACTTAATTTTGGTGTTATCGTTCAGCCCAACAAAGCAGACCCACTGTATCGTGTGTAATGTGGTAATATTCATTTTTTCAGTACATCTAGTTGCGACTGACAGTTTGATTGGTTTTATTAGTTCATTCTTGTCAATTAAAAAACAGATACTGTATGCAGGGCATTTATTAGAAAACACACTTATAGCCCTACTTACAATAGCTAATGCTTGTTAGTACGGTGGAGAAGAAGACAACAGTAAACAGCTCCTAAAGCGCTCTACCTGAAGACCATATATGACTCAATCCAAAATGAAAAAAGCGATAGGTGACAGAAGATAAGACTATTTGGGAGGAGTGGAGGACAAGTCTAGTACGCTGTGGCAAATTGTAACTGGACTCAAGTCGAAATGATGTGCACTGTTGACCTGCTGAGAGGGAGAAAGGAAAGTCCAAAAACACACACAACACATAGGGGAACATAGATTGCGAGAAGGATGAAAGCAGGGGACACTAAACATTGCAAAACAGAAATGGAACGGATAAACGTTTCAGTAACTTGAGGTGAGACGGCTAGAGAGACAGAGATGAGAAACTTTTGAGTCAGATAATTATACAGTGCTTTACAGAAGAAATGAAATATAAGAAGAAAATGGGGTGGCCATGGTTTCCAGCGTCAGCTGCCTTCTATGCAACTCGATTGTTGGTGTAGTCAGGCTTTCATGGCTGGCACCCATATTTTTTGTGGGTTTTCGGGCTATGTGACCATGTTTCTAGAAGAGTTTCTTCCTATGTTTCGCCAACATCTGTGGCTGGCATCTTCATTCTCTGCTGGCGAAACGTCAGGAAGAAACTCTTCTAGAACATGGTCCCATAGCCTCAAAAACCCACAAAAAACTCTGTGTTGCCGAAGGTGCATATGCAAAGAAGGACTGAACTCTTGAGGAAGAAGGATGAAAACTGAGGAAGGAACATCAGCAGTTTAGATATGGAGATATACCCGAAATTACTAGCAAAAATTAGCAAAGACTTGTGAATGATTTCTTAATATTTTGAGAAAAGTGGAAAGGCAGTTTACAGCTGATGCAAAGAAAACAAAAATAATTACCACAACGATATATATTATATATATGATATATATCTATATATATTATGAGACGAAGATATTGAGATAGTGAAAGATTTCATATACCTTGGCTCAGTCATTAATCAACATGGAGATTGCACTGAAGAAATCAGAAGAAGACTAGGACTTGGAAGGGCAGCCCATGAACAAGATCCTCAACGGTAAAGATATATAATTGAATACCAAAGTCAGGATTGTCTATGCCATTGTATTTCCAGCTTCTATGTACAGTTGTGAAAGCTGGACAGTGAAGAAGGCTGATAGGAAGAGAATAACCTCAACTGAGATGTTGTGCTGGAGAAGAGTTCGGCAACTACTCATACCCTGGACTGCAAAAGGACAAATAAACAGGTGCTAGATGAGACCCAGCGTGACAACATGGTTTGAATGTTGGGACTTTGACTCTGGAGTTCGAATCCTCACTGAGACATAAAACCCACTGAGTGACCTTCAGCAAGTCACACTCAGCCTCAGAGGATGGCAATGGCAAGCCCTCTCTGAACCCTCGCCCTAAGTAGAAATGACTTGAAGGCACACAACAACAACAACAACAACAGCAGCAGCAGCAGCAGCAACAACAACAAAGTGCAAATCAGTCCTGAGCTCACCCTGGAAGCCAAGATGACAACGGAGATTGTTCTTAGGACATATCATGAGATGACATGACTTATTAGAAAAGACAATAATGCTTGGCAAGATGGAAGGCAGTAGAAAAAGAGGAATACTGCATTACAAATGGATAGACCCAATAAAGGAAACCACAGCCCTGAGCTTGCAAGTCTTGAGCAGGGCTATGAATGATAAGTTGATTTGGAGGTGAGAGCCAGCATGGTGTAATGGTTTGAATGTTGGATTGTGACTCCAGAGACCAGGGTTCATATCCTGCTTGGTCATGGAAACTCACTGAGTTTCCTTGACAAGTCACACTCTCCCAGCCTCAAAGGATGGCAATGGCAAACCCCCTCTGAAAAAACATGCCAAAGAAAACCCGCATGATAGGGTCACTTTAGGATTGCCATAAGTTGGAAATAACTTGAAGGCATGTGGTGTGGTGTGACTTGTGATGTATCTCATTCATATGGTCATCGTAAATCAAAGTTGACTTGACAGCAGTTAACATCAACAAAGGGGTGTTACCAATGCTTGTAAGAGAAACTGCTTGGCTTAAAATGGTGATGGTTTCTATCCCCATCCAACTTTCTAGCTGTTATTAGTTAAAGCAGATCTTAATTTTAGCTGCACAGTCCATCTAAGAGAGTGGGTCTGGCCAGCTGCTTTTGGCTAGACTCCTTTCAGGAGCTTACTAGCTGTTCATCTTATTCATCCCTTGGGACCTGGCTGGTCTTCAGCTGCCTGACTACTTGGCTTCCATGTCAAAACTCATTTCTCATTTGATGAAGAGTTCTGGGGTGGGGTTTGACACTAAACATCTTTCTCCCCATCTCAAACAATGGACATTTGGAGGTTATAGCTTTTTGTGTAGCTGACAGGGAACGAAATGAGTGGGACTGTGTGTTGAATGTACAGAAATCAATGACCTGTGCTGTGTTCTTCAAGAGCACATTTTAAGGAGAAAATAAGAAAGAGGAAAAGGAAGAGCATTTTCAAGTGCTACACTGCACTTGTATCTACAGATTCTGTATTCACAGATTTCACCATCCACGTCTTGAAATTTTTTTGAATGCATATATATACTAAAGGGCAAACCTTGATTTTACCATTTTATAAAGTGGACACCATTTTATTCTGCCATTGTATTTAATGGGACTTGAACATCCACGGATTTTGGACCCACAATACCTAAAGTTATACTTCTTTGGGGAAGTGAATTCATCCACAGCTATGTTTCTCCATACATAGTTTGCTTCTCTTCCTTAAATCTGCAACCATCTCTCAATAGACATGGGGATGGTGGCAAGCATGTTAGACTTGCAGCTCCAAACCTGGATCAGAAATAATCTTTGTGAAGGCCTCAGTAAGTAAAAGTATGAGCTATTTAGCTAGCTTCACTAGAGGGCAGTCTTGTATGCACATGGATAAGTCATAAACATCATGACAATATTAACAAGTCATTATTTTCAACATTAACACCCATGGAGTGTGCTGAGATTTCAAATTGTGGGCAGACAACTGAAAGAGAGCCAGTGTGGTGTAATGGTTTCAGTGTTGGATTAGAATACTGGAGATCAAGGTTTGAGTCCTGGATCAGCCATGGAAACCCACTGGGTGACCCTGGGCAAGTCATAGGAGTTTATCAAACAGGGGGAAATTGGCAGTTTAAACGGTGATTAACCCATCAAAATCACGCAATTGAGATTAAAACGCGATTAACATTTTCACACACAAGAGCCATTATCCTGGGAATAACCATGGAGTAACCAAGCAATAAACAGCAAAAAATCATTCATGGGAAAATCCTTTGAATGATTTGTTGCTGTTTATTGCCTGGTTATTCATGGGATAATGGCACTTTAATCGCTCTTCACCATGACATCATCTGAAAATCATTAGTGCAATTGCAGGATTATCATGAGATATTCCCAGGATAATCTCGCTTTGAATGTGACTTCGTATGAAAATGTTAATCGTGAATGTGCAGTTTTGACAGGTTAATCACCTTTTATACTTCCAATTGTCCCCGTGTGATAGAATCATAGAATCATAGAGTTGGAAGAGACCGCAAGGGCCATCCAGTCCAACCCCCTGCCATGCAGGAAATCCAAATCAAAGCATCCCCAACAGATGGCCATCCAGCCTCTGTTTAAAGACCTCCAAGGAAGGAGACTCCACTACACTCAGAGGAAGGAGTGTGTTCCACTGTCGAACAGCCCTTACTGTCAGGAAGTTCCTCCTAATGTTCAGGTGGAATCTCTTTTCCTGTAGCTTGCATCCATTGTTCCGATTCCTGTTCTCTGGAGCAGCAGAAAACAAGCTTGCTCCCTCCTCAATATGACATCCTTTCACATATTTAAACAGGGCTATCATATCACCTCTTAACCTTCTCTTCTCCAGGCTAAACATCCCCAGCTCCCTGAGTCGTTCCTCATAGGGCAAGGTTTCCAGACCTTTCACCATTTTAGTCGCCCTCCTTTGGACACGCTCCAGTTTCTCAATGTCCTTTTTGAATTGTGGTGCCCAGAATTGGACACAATATTCCAGGTGGGGCCTGACCAGAGCAGAATACAATGGCACAGTTACTTCTCTTGATCTAGACACTATACTTTTATTGATGCAGCCTAAAATTGCATTGGCCTTTTTAGCTGCCGCATCGCACTGTTGACTCATGTTCAGCTTATCGTCTACTTGGACTCCTAGATCCCTTTCACATGTACTTTCATTCAGCCATGTGTCTCCCATCCTATATCTGTGCATTTCATTTTTCTGCCCTAAGTGCAGTACAGTACCTTACATTTCTCTGTGTTGAATTTCATTTTGTTAGCTTTGGCCCAGCTTTCTAGTCTATTCAGATCATTTTGAATGTTGATCCTGTCCTCTGGACTATTAGCTATTCCTCCTAATTTGGTGTCATCTGCAAATTTGATAAGTATGCTCCCAATTCTGTCATCCAGGTCATTGATAAAGATGTTGAATAGCACTGGGCCCAGGACAGAGCCCTGTGGGACCCCACTGGTCACTTCTCTCCAGGATGAAAAAGAGCCATTGTTGAACACCCTTTGGGTTCGGCCAGTCAACCAATTACTGTCTCAGCCCCAAAGGAAAGCAGTGGCAAACCCTCTCTGAAGGAATCTTGCCAAGAAAACCCCATAATAGGTTCACCTTAGGATCGTCATAAGTAGGGAATGACTTGAAGGCAAACAACAACAAAGACAACTGAGAGAGCAGGAGTGATCCCCTTCGGCCTCACTATCACTTCTGGCATGGCTGGAAACAATTCTGGGATTCAGATTAGGAATGACTGATTTTCATGCAGCTTTTTGGGGGGAGGGGATTATGGGATGGTTTTTTATGTTTCTATGATGGCTTGGATCATTTGGTGTAATTTTTCTGCTGAAAAGTTTACCAAATTTGTTTCTTTGGGGACTTGGGGAATCTTTTGGAAGGGGCTTCAGGTCCACAGCAAGGGATGCCAGGCCACATGTGACTCACTCATAAACCACACTTTCTTCATCCCTTTTTGAAACCAACATCTGAAACTCACCATTTAACTGAGAATTCTTCTTGAAAGATGTTATCTGTGCCCAGTCAATATCCGAATCTAAAATAAAATAAAACTGACCAATAAGAAAATAATAATAATAATAATAATAATAATAATACATTTTATTTTTATACCGCTTTTCCAGCGGTATAATGTTGCCATGTAGGGTATTCCTGTTCAACATTAGTCCTGACGACTTCCAGGATACCTCATTACATGCCTCCTCTTTCAGCTTTGCCTGCTAATTGTGCTCATTTTTTATTTGACTGTTTTGTAGATGTGATAACATTTTTAAAAAATGATATTTAATGCCCGATGCTAAGCTCTCACTACTTCCATGTAATGTGCCCTCACTTATCTGACGCTGTCACATATATAAAATTACACTGTCACATACATAAAAAAGAAAACCTTTGTTTTCTTTTATCACCTTCCCTCCCTCTCTTTCTCTTTCCTTTTCCAACAACCAGGAAAACCTTCCCTCATCTGGATAATTTGAATCCAGAGACCGGAAAAACTACTTTTTGGACTGAAATTTTGGACTGAAATTTCCAGGACCCACCACAATTTTATTTCTGCCCTACTCTTTTGCATGATTTCACACAACTAGTGCAACCTTTTAATTTCCTATTTCTGGGGTGGATTTTTTCCCTTCAGTTTTTTCCCCTCCTACTGCTGCATACCCACAGTTTCCCATGCTTGCAGATAATTGGCTTTGTAGGTGCTGTTTTGGGGTGTTTTTTGTTTGTTTTGGCTAGGTAATGACTGGCACATATGTCCTAGTATTTAGGTTGATACACCAAAAAGGTATTGCTGAGGTCCAAGAGGATCTTTATGAACTGGATGGATTGGTATTAAAATGCAGTTCAGTGTAAAGCAGGTATAAAATGATGCACAACATGGCAAACCAAACAAAAACATCTTCACATATATATTGATGAAATGATGGTGACTAACCAAAAAAAAAAAAGAGTTTAGGATTATGGTGAATAGTTTGATGAGCATGTCAAACCACTATGAAGCTACGCAAGAAAGGCAAACACATGCTGATTGGAAAAAGCTAGTTTTGGAGAAGTAGTGGAAGAGGGATTCTGAACTCAAATCCTACTTGCTTGTTTTCCATAGACATCTTGTTAGATACCATGCAAACAGAATGCTGGACTGGGCAGGACTTTGGTCCTGTCTTGCATATTCTCCTTATGTTCTTAGGCTCAGCCCTATCTCTCTGTTAATAAGAGTGAGCAAGTCAAACATTTTGCATGAGATGACTGCAATTATAAAGAGGTCTCTGTTTTAAATATATAACATGTGGTGCATTATATGTATGATAGTTTCTTCAACATGTGATAGCTCTGGCTATGACAGCTTCTTTGAGATGTAAGAGACCCTAATGCTAAGGAAAATGAAAATGTTGACAGGTTATCACATCTTAAGCATGATATGAACTGGTTGCATTCACCCTCCCTTTTAAACATAAGTAACTGTGATTAGAAATTGTCAGTTTTCAACATTGTTGGCAGTCACACATATGTTCCTTCACATTTTGACACTGGTGTGCCATATTAATAGCAAAGAGTTTGCTCAAAGCTTTGTGATTTTAACTCCAAAGATGCATTTTTATTGACAGCATTAAAAAGGCAGAAACCTGTATTTGTAGAAAAGAAATTCTATGTGTATTAATCTATCTGTATTTAATATATGTTATTAGTCCAAAGGAGAACCAGCATGGTGTAGTGATTTGCATGTTGGACTAGGACTTTGGAGACCAGGGTTCAAATCCCCACTCAGCCACAGACACCCACTGGGTGACATTGGGTAGATCATATAAACAAGGTTACCACTACCTTGGAATAATTAATACAGGATTAATTCATATTCATAGCATCAGCAATGCCCCCCATTAATTAGTCTAGGACTACAATCACACCTGCCTTACCAGCTACTTTTTAACACAGGATGTTGTGTATATTTATATTTTCATTACACTTGCTAAGATAGATATCTGCTTCTGCTTCTCCCATCTTAAAATATGATACAGTATTCACATGTTTTTAGACTAGGGAAATAAAGCTTGCCTCTATAAATGAGTTTAGTTCTTTCTTGTCTATTCTAAGATCTTGAATCTAGAATCCTGAATTTCCATCATTCACATGGGTCATATGAAATTAGAAACAAAATAAAACAGTGGTTTTCTGCACACATAGTGTCTTTTGTTTTTTTATGTCTTATTTTAGGGGAACAATGTAAGCCTTCCTTTCCCCACAACCCTTTACTTTTTAAGGATCTTTAAATCAGGATTAATGCATCTTTCTAGAATGACGTCTTCTAGAAAGGAGTGAGGGCGGGCCATACAAACTTGAGTGTAAGGATACTTGAATGCATAGTTTATTGCAAAGATTTGGTTATTTATTTGAAGCACTAACATCCTTTCCTTCAGCCAAAAAGCTTCCAGAGCTGCTTACAAATAGTCAGTTTGACAGCTGCTGTGCTCAGGCTTGCAATCTAAATAAGACATGACATAGAAAAGAAGTGGAGAGTGAGGAGAGGGAAAAATGAAGTTCAACAGCAGCACAGTCCTGGCATGAGAGAGGTAGACCTGGCTGCTCTGCTTCTCCCTCTATAGTCGAAGCAGTGACAGTTGAAAGCTGAAAGAAAGGGCTGTCAATAGCTATTGTGCTTAGGTATGAAACTTTTAATACATTTTAGATGCCTTTAATATTTCAGAACATCTGTGATTCCATTGGTGCAGGTACATCCCTCCCAAAACCATTTCACTCTGTCATTGCATTCATAGCTAGTGTGGTCAATTTGTCACCCATCCACTGACATTATAGTGACAAGCTTCTTGTATTTAGCTAGGCTGGTCTTTAGATGTCGGTGGGAGCATACCTGAAGCATTATATGGGGCCCTTTCACACTACACAACTACAGTACAATGATTCCACTTTAACTGCCATGACAACATCATGTGGAATCCTGTGGCTTGTAGTTTGGTGAGGCATTGGAGCACTCAACCGGAGGTTTCTAAATGCTTTTCCCTAGACTGCAAATCCCAGGATTTCTTAGGATGGAAACATGGCAGTTAAAGTGGAATAATTGTGGTTTAATTCTGTAGTGTGAATGGGCTGCAGGTTGGTAGACATAGACCTTGCCAGAACTGATATTCATCTGGAACAAGTGTCATAGCTTGGAGCCCAAGGTCACCTTCACACCACAATGAGTTGGCAGAGTAGGATTTTGTAGGGGATTACAAAGACCTCCCCCCCAAAAAAGGTAAGACATATGTATCACTTTCAAAACTGAAGCAATGATTTGTCAAATGACACCAAAAGAATCAGATACAGGAGGAAAGGATTGAAGGAAAGCTGGGTGGGAGTAGGGATAGCAGGAGACAAGCGTATGTGGTATGGGTACAGACTCACTGGTAAATGCAGGATGGATTAAAATGACAGAGGAAAAAAGGAGAGTCTAAAAAGTTCAACACAATCAGATGCAAACAGAAATGGGTAACCTAATCACTCAGTTGCCATCTATGGTTTTAAGGACCATATTTGAATACATATTCCCACCATTTCATGGGTGTCTTGCTACTGAATTGAATCAAGCGTGGGAATCATGCGACTTTTCAGATGTTGTTAAAAAGCCGCTTCCCACATTCTCATTGGAATGGGAGTTGCAGTCCAACATCACCTAGATACCTGCTCTTTGCCTGCCATAAAACTAAATAAAAGAAACAACAGTTCGCTACTGTTATGATGATAAGTAGACCAATCCTGTTTGCTGGGTATGATGTGGAATAATGCACAGTGTTTGGAAAATACTACTCTTTCCAAAAAGAGATCCTTACTCTGGTGCTTGTGGGTGTCTTACTGTTTGCTGAGCACATTCCTTAAATCAGGGAATCATAAAATAAACAACAGAAACTGTGAGAAAATCTCTCCAATTAGCATTTCTAATAATATATTTTGTGCTCAGTGCTGACTCTCCTAGGTTCACATTACAATTAAATGGGCACACAGGATAACATACCACTGATCGGTCCTAAATAAGAAAATGTATATCATCATTGCCAACTAAATCAAAGAATGAATCTGCTTAATACATCAACTTTCATCGGTATCTATGCCTGTGTACCAAGTTGCTTACAAAAACATCTGAAACCAACTGTTTGAGACAATATTTTTCCCTACCAAAATAATGGTGGCATTTTTTAAAAAAACCCAGAGAATTTCAGACTGGAAGTGCCTAATTTCTAACTTTAGAAAAACGCTGAGAAAGAGCAGCCCCCATTGGCTGTGGAACAGTGTGAAAATACAGAGTGCGCCAAGAGGAACTATACCAAGCCAAATATTAGCAAAAATTATTGTCTCAAACAGTTGGTTTCAGATGTTTTTGTAAGCAGCTTGATCCAAATGATTATTTAGCCAGAGCCATTGTTAAGCAAACAGCTTGCGTGGACAGCTTTCTCTGTGTGTTGTCGGTGAGGGGTTTGGCGTACATAGCCTTGAAGCAACTGTATATTGCAGTGCCAATTCTGCCAGAAATACTTCTGTAACCAAAGGATCAGATAGTGTTCAGTTTTGGAATGGTGATGCAAACTTGCTGTTTCTCCTCATCTTCCAGTTATTCAGAGATGCTCTAGGACAAAGCAGCTGCTCCAATTTTCTGCCTCAAAAGCATAGATGGCATAGAAGACATGGGCATAGATGTCTGTGAATGGTGATGTATTAAGCAGATTAATACTTTGATTTAGTTGGCATACCAGTAACAGGGCCAAGCCAGAGGAATGGCTCACTCTTTACATCCTTGGGTGTGTGTGTGCATGTGCCTTCCAGTCACCTGTTAAATTATGGCAACCCCATGAATATCACAGGGTTTTCTTAGGCAAGGAATGCTAAGCGGTCATTCACACATTGTTTTTTTTAGTGCAACAATGCAAATAATCTCACTCAAGCATTCCAGGTTTGTTGTTCACATTATGAAACTGCATCTATGCACATCTGTGCAAGTTCAGTTGCTCACATGTGTCAGCACTCAAAAAAAGATGGAGTTGATGATGTGAATGTATTCAAAGCACATTCAAGACACGCAGAGTTTTATCCTGGTTTATCTTGGATCTATTCATGTCGGTTGGTCACACATCTGAGAATCTGAATCTTTCAGAAAAACTTAGGGAAAAATACAACATCGATTATCCTGGGTTAAGTGGGGGGGGGGGGTTGGGGCCCCCCCCCCCCCAAAAAAAACCTTCATTGGATGCATTTGAAATGTATGTGAACAACAAAGATTCAACCCAGATTCTACCTGGATTATTTTTACCATCAGAATTACCCCTTAGAGGCGGTTTTGCCAGTTCTTTCCTGTGAAAGAGAGCCTACAGCACCCGACATTTGTTGGTTTTCATAGTAAAATGAGAGTACAAGCTTCCCTCTTATTTTGGAAAATGGATCCTGGAGAATTTTGAATTCTTCTCAGTTCAGTGTAAATCATTTCCCATTATGAACTAGCGATTCATATTGAAGAGACAGAATAGTTGATAACAAACCAAAAAAAGAAAGAAAAAAAAACGAAAGAAAAAGAGTGAAGGTCATCATTAAGAAATAAAAGATGGCAATTAGGACCTAACATATAGCAGCCTTAAGGAATCCCTGCTGGAATCAGAAGACAAATGAGAATGGAAGCTGTGAGCCACCAAGAGCAATGTCATTAAACAGAAAGACAAATACCAAGCACCTTAAGGTGAAGAATTGTTTCCATGACAACAGATTGCTGCTAGAGCTGTTTCTTTAAAAAAAATAGAAGGAAAGAATAAAAAGAAGGGAGGAAAGAGGTAACGACTCTAGAACAATGAGAAATTCAGCTTCCAGGTTGAGGGAAATGGTGCTGATCAACAAGAATTGTATACTGCCAAATTGGGTTTGTATATTTTTTCAACACATGTGGCTCCAAGCACTTTCTTTTGATTACAGGGAAACCAGTGGCCTTCCAGGTGCTGTTGGAGTTCAACTCCCATGGGCCATGGTCAGGAATGATGGGAGATGTAATCCTGAAATATCTGGAAGGCTACAAGTTCCTCATCTCTGTCTTGAAACAATACTGCAATACTAGGATAGCTTGTTACGGCTAAAGGTTGATATAATATAATATAATAATAATAAAATTTATTTTTACCCCACTTCTCCAAACGATTGAAGCAGCTTACACTAAAAATCCATAAAATACAATAACAGCATGTTTCATTATATCCCAAACCCTCCCTAACCCTCCCATCCACAATAAAATACAATGAAATTATTGGACAGTTATTAAAACAATTATTAAAAACGGGGGAGAGGCAGTTGGAGCAATTGTCAAATTAATAAATGCAAGGTTTACTGGGAATTCACCTTAATCTGAAAAGGCCTGCTAGAAGAGATATGTCTTGATTGCCTTTTTGAAGCAAGATCAAGAGTAGTAATACTTTGAATCTCTTCCGGCAGGCTATTCCATAATTTGGGAGCAGCTAAAGAGAAGGTCCTCAGGGTAACTGCAGCCAGCCTAGTTTTAGCTGGCTGCAGTAAGTTTTTATTTGAGGTGTGAGGTGGATTATATGGGAGAAGATGATCCCGTAGTTAGGCTGGACCTAAGACACAAAGGGCTTTAAAGCTTATAACCAACATCTTGTGTTGTGCCTGGAAATTAATAGGCAGCCAGTGAAGAAAGTTTAATACCTTAGATCTTCCAGTGACCATCCTGGCTGCCATATTTTGGATGATTTGAGGTTTCCAGACTAGATACAAGGGTAGCCCAATGTAGAGGGCATTGCAGAATTCAAGTTGTGAGGTTACCAGTATGTGCATCATAGTTTTCACGTCCTCAGGTTCTAGGAAGGGGTGTAGTTGGCATAAGCTAACTGGCGTATTAACAAAGCTGATAACAGGCACTCTTGGAAGTTGCATCTATCTGAGCTGACATCTAGCACGATGGATCCAGGAGTACCCCCAAACTACGAACACAGTCCTTTAGGGGAACCTTGCCTAAGGGCAAGGTTCGAGAGGGCAAGTTGCCTTCTTCATAATTCCAAGAAGCTTGTCCACATCCTCGGTACTCACAGATTCAAACTGATCCAGTATGATCTAATTCACTGAGTCACTGGACACCTCACCTATAGTCTCTGCAATAATGCTGGCATCCAAGTCAACTCTTATCTGAGAGATTTTATCTGCGAAAAATGATAGTTAAAAGCATCACAGTGAGCTCTGCTAGGTTCTAACAATGGATTCTGGGGAGTGGGTACCTGAATCAGGTCCCTCACCACCTTAAGCACCTCAGCTGCATGAGAATTTGCAGACGCAATGTGTGCAGAGAGGAAAGTCTTAGTGCAATATGTGCAAAGAGGGAAAATGATGGTATGTGGCATTGATTTTCTTTCGGAATATCTTGATGAGGAAAGAAATCAGATTTTTTTTCTAACCAAATCATCAGTAATCTGTGGCGCTTATAAAGATAGTGGTTATTTGTACATCGCAATAATAACTGTGTTTCCTGACTAATCAATGAGCTACTAGGACAAAAGTTTAATACTGTCTTTGTTTACTTTTTGTTGACCCACTGAAATGTGCCAACCACTTGCTACATTTTCTGATTAAACTGTATGCTTCTGTTTGGCTTTCCAGGAAAGCTAAGACTAGGGCTGCAGCTACACTGCAGATTTAATGCTGTTTGAAGCCACTTTAACTGCCAGGGCTCAATGCAATGGAATTTTGGGACTTGTAGTTTTGTGAAATATTTAGCCTTCTCTGTCAGAGAGTTCTGGTGACAAACTACAAATCCCAAGATTCCATAGGATGGAGCCTTTACAGTTAAAGCCATATCGAACTGCATTAAATCTGCAATGTGGCAGCAGCCTAGGTTGTCAATTTGAACTATTATGGAAAAAATAACACACACACCACACTCCTGCAGACATTGGTTGCTATTAGAGCTATGTAGAGGAGAGACTAGCATGTGGGAGCCAGCATGACTACTACAGTACTACTAGTGGTTAGACTTGGGAGATGCATGACCTTGGGCCAGTGGACCTCTCTCTGCCTATCATATGGGAGAAAGCCCATGGAGAAACAGGGGTTTAAATTGGAAAAAAACTGCAAAAATGGGTTGATTTTCATATGACGTTATTTTTAAAGTGGTGTTAACCCAAATGGAAAGTAGATGGAAAGTTGACAAAAACTGCTACTTTTTTACTCTCAGAAAATCCTGAAAGTAAGAAGGAGCGGCCTTTGTCTACTTTCTGTTCAG